>NC_088284.1:69888650-69986115 GCF_036013445.1 Caloenas nicobarica | reverse complement strand
AACACCTTCCCTTCCCACACCTTCCCATCCCTTCCCTCCCTTCCCTTCCTTCCCACACTCAGCCTTCCCTTCCCTTCCCTTCCCTTCCCTCCTTCCCTTCCCTTCCCTTCCCTTCCCTTCCTTCCCTTCCCTTCCCTTCCCTTCCCTTCCCTTCCCTTCCCTTCCCTTTCCCTTCCCTTCCCTTCCCTTCCCTTCCCTTCCTTCCCACACCTTCCCACAACTTCCCACACCTTCCCCCACCTTCCCACTCCTTCCCAAACCTTCCCACATCTTCCCAGCACCTTCCCTTCCCTTCCCTTCCCTTCCCTTCCCTTCCCTTCCATTCAATTCCCTTCCCTTCCCTTCCTTCCCTTCCCTTCCCTTCCCTTCCCTTCCTTTCCCTTCCCTTCCCTTCCCTTCCCTTCGCTTCCCTTCCCTTCCCTTCCCTTCCCCTTCCCGCCACCTTCCCTTCCCACACCTTCCCTTCCCACAGCTTCCCTTCCCTTCCCACATCTTCGCTTCCCTTCCCTTCCCTTCCCTTCCCTTCCTGCACCTTCCCTTCCCTTCCCTTCCCTTCCCACACCTTCCCTTCCCGCACCTTCCCTTCCTGCACCTTCCCTTCCCGCATCTTCCCTTCCCGCACTTTCCCTTCCCTTCCGCACCTTCCCTTCCCTTCTCTTCCCGCACCTTCCCTTCCCTTCCCGCACCTTCCTTCCCTTCCGGCACATTCCCTTGCTTCCCTTCCCTTCCCTTCCCTTCCCTTCCCTTCTCTTCCGTTCCCTACCCTTCCCTTCCATTCCCGCACCTTTCCTTCCCGCACCTTCCCGCACCTTCCTGTCCCGCATCTTTCCGCACCTTCCCGCACCTTCCCGCACATTCCCTTCCCTCCCCTTCCCGCAGCTTCCCTTCCCTTCCCTTCCAGCACCTTCCCTTCCCTTCCCGCACCTTCCCTTCCCGCACCTTCCCTTCTCTTTCAGCACATTCCCTTCCGTTCCCGCATCTTCTCTTCTCTTCCCTTCCCCTTCCCTTCCCTTCCCTTCCCTTCCCTTCCCTTCCCTTCCCTTCCCGCACCTTCCCGCACCTTCCCTTCCCTTCCCTTCCCTTCCCACACCTTCCCACAACTTCCCTTCCCTTCCCTTGCCTTGCCTTGCCTTCCCTTTCCTTCCCTTCCCTTCCCTTCCTTCCCGCACCTTCCCGCACCTTCCTGCCCTTCCCTTCCCTTCCCGCACCTTCCCGCACCTCCCCTTCCCTTTCCTTCCCACACCTTCCCACAACTTCACTTTCCTTCCCTTCCCTTCCCTTCCCTTCCCTTCCCGCACCTTCCCTTCCCTTCCCGCACCTTCCCGCACCTTCCTGCACCTTCCCTTCCCTTCCCGCACCTTCCCGCACCTTCCCTTCCCTTTCCTTCCCACACCTTCCCACAACTTCACTTTCCTTCCCTTCCCTTCCCTTCCCTTCCCTTCCCTTCCCGCACCTTCCCTTCCCTTCCCTTTCCTTCCCTTCCCTTCCCTTCCCTTCCCTTCCCTTCTCCTTCCCACAACTTCCCACACCTTCCCACACCTTCCCAAACCTTCCCACATCTTCCAGCACCTTCCCTTCCCTTCCAACAACTTCCCTTCCAACACCTTCTTCCCTTCCCTTCCCTTCCCTTCCCTTCCCTTCCCTTCCCGTCCCTTTCCTTCCCTTCCCTTCCATTCCCTTCCCTTCCCTTTCCTTCCCTTCCCTTCCCTTCCCTTCCCTTCCCTTCCCTTCCCGTCCCTTTCCTTCCCTTCCCTTCCATTCCTTCCCTTCCCTTCCCTTCCCTTCCCTTCTTCCCTTCCCTTCCCTTCTCTTTCCCTTCCCTTCCCTTCCCTTCCGTTCCCTTCGCTTCCCGCATCTTCCTTTCCTTCCCTTCCCTTCCCTTCCCTTCCCTTCCCTTCCCTTCCCTTCCCTTCCCTTCCCTTCCCTTCCCTTCCTTCCTTCCTTCCCTTCCCTCTCTTCCCTTCCCTTCCCTTCCCTTCTCTTCCCTTCCCTTCCCTTCCCTTCCGTTCCCTTCGCTTCCCGCATCTTCCCTTTCCTTCCTTCCCTTCCCTTCCCTTCCCTTCCCTTCCCTTCCCTTCCCTTCCCTTCCCTTCCCTTCCCTTCCCTTCCCTTCCCGCACCTTCCCGCACCTTCCTGCACCTTCCCTTCCCTTCCCGCACCTTCCCGCACCTTCCCTTCCCTTTCCTTCCCACACCTTCCCACAACTTCACTTTCCTTCCCTTCCCTTCCCTTCCCTTCCCTTCCCTTCCCGCACCTTCCCTTCCCTTCCCTTTCCTTCCCTTCCCTTCCCTTCCCTTCCCTTCCCTTCCCTTCCCTTCCCTTCCCTTCCCTTCCCTTCCCTTCCCACACCTTCCCACACCTTCCCACAACTTCCCACACCTTCCCACACCTTCCCAACCTTCCCACATCTTCCAGCACCTTCCCTTCCCTTCCAACAACTTCCCTTCCAACACCTTCCCTTCCCTTCCCTTCCCTTTCCTTCCCTTCCCTTCCCTTCCCTTCCCTTGCCCTTCCCTTCCCGTCCCTTTCCTTCCCTTCCCTTCCATTCCCTTCCCTTCCCTTCCCTTCCCTTCCCTTCCCTTCCCTTCCCCCCTTCCCTTCCCTTCTCTTCCCTTCCCTTCCCTTCCCTTCCGTTCCCTTCGCTTCCCGCATCTTCCCTTTCCTTCCCTTCCCTTCCCCTTCCCTTCCCTTCCCTTCCCTTCCCTTCCCTTCCCTTCCCTTCCCTTCCCTTCCCTTCCCTTCCCTTCCCTTCCCTTCCCTTCCCTTCCCTTCCCGCACCTTCCCTTCCCTTTCCTTCCCACACCTTCCCACAACTTCCCTTTCCTTCCCTTCCCTTCCCTTCCTTTCCCGCACCTTCCCTTCCCTTCCCTTTCCTTCCCTTCCCTTCCCTTCCCTTCCCTTCCCTTCCCTTCCCTTCCCTTCCCTTCCCTTCCCTTCCCTTCCCTTCCCACACATTCCCACACCTTCCAACAACTTCCCACACCTTCCCACACCTTCCCAAAACTTTCCACATCTTCCAATACCTTCCCTTCCCTTCCCTTCCCACACCTTCCCTTCCCACACCTTCAGTTCCCTTGTCACAACTTCCCTTCCCTTCCCTTCCCACACTTTCCCTTCCAACACATTCCCTTCCCTTCCCTTCGCTTCCCTTCTCTTCCCTTCCCTTCCCTTCCCTTCCCTTCCCTTCCCTTCCCTTCCCTTCCCTTCCCTTCCCTTCCCTTCCCTTCCCTTCCCTTCCCACAACTTCCCACAACTTCCCACACCTTCCCACACCTTCCCAAACCTTCCCAAACCTTCCCACATCTTCCAGCACGTTACCTTCCCTTCCAACACCTTCCCTTCCCACACCTTCCCATCCCTTCCCTTCCCTTCCCTTCCTTTCCCACACTCAGCCTTCCCTTCCCTTCCCTTCCCTTCCCTTCCCTTCCCTTCCCTTCCCTTCCCTTCCCTTCCCTTCCCTTCCCTTCCCTTCCCTTCCCTTCCCTTCCCTTCCCTTCCCTTCCCTTCCCTTCTCTTCCCTTCCCTTCCCTTCCCTTCACTTCCCACACCTTCCCACAACTTCCCACACCTTCCCACACCTTCCCACTCCTTCCCAAACCTTCCCACATCTTCCAGCACCTTCCCTTCCCTTCCCTTCCCTTCCCTTCCCTTCCCTTCCATTCAATTCCCTTCCCTTCCCTTCCTTCCCTTCCCTTCCCTTCCCTTCCCTTCCTTTCCCTTCCCTTCCCTTCCCTTCCCTTCGCTTCCCTTCCCTTCCCTTCCCTTCCCTTCCCTTCCCGCACCTTCCCTTCCCACACCTTCCCTTCCCACAGCTTCCCTTCCCTTCCCACATCTTCGCTTCCCTTCCCTTCCCTTCCCTTCCCTTCCTGCACCTTCCCTTCCCTTCCCTTCCCTTCCCACACCTTCCCTTCCCGCACCTTCCCTTCCTGCACCTTCCCTTCCCGCATCTTCCCTTCCCGCACTTTCCCTTCCCTTCCCGCACCTTCCCTTCCCTTCTCTTCCCGCACCTTCCCTTCCCTTCCCGCACCTTCCTTCCCTTCCGGCACATTCCCTTGCTTCCCTTCCCTTCCCTTCCCTTCCCTTCCCTTCTCTTCCGTTCCCTACCCTTCCCTTCCATTCCCGCACCTTTCCTTCCCGCACCTTCCCCGCACCTTCCTGTCCCGCATCTTTCCGCACCTTCCCGCACCTTCCCGCACATTCCCTTCCCTCCCCTTCCCGCAGCTTCCCTTCCCTTCCCTTCCAGCACCTTCCCTTCCCTTCCCGCACCTTCCCTTCCCGCACCTTCCCTTCTCTTTCAGCACATTCCCTTCCGTTCCCGCATCTTCTCTTCTCTTCCCTTCCCTTCCCTTCCCTTCCCTTCCCTTCCCTTCCCTTCCCTTCCCGCACCTTCCCGCACCTTCCCTTCCCTTCCCTTCCCTTCCCACACCTTCCCACAACTTCCCTTCCCTTCCCTTGCCTTGCCTTGCCTTCCCTTTCCTTCCCTTCCCTTCCCTTCCCTTCCCGCACCTTCCCGCACCTTCCTGCACCTTCCCTTCCCTTCCCGCACCTTCCCGCACCTCCCCTTCCCTTTCCTTCCCACACCTTCCCACAACTTCACTTTCCTTCCCTTCCCTTCCCTTCCCTTCCCTTCCCTTCCCGCACCTTCCCTTCCCTTCCCGCACCTTCCCGCACCTTCCTGCACCTTCCCTTCCCTTCCCGCACCTTCCCGCACCTTCCCTTCCCTTTCCTTCCCACACCTTCCCACAACTTCACTTTCCTTCCCTTCCCTTCCCTTCCCTTCCCTTCCCTTCCCGCACCTTCCCTTCCCTTCCCTTTCCTTCCCTTCCCTTCCCTTCCCTTCCCTTCCCTTCCCTTCCCTTCCCTTCCCTTCCCTTCCCTTCCCACACCTTCCCACACCTTCCCACAACTTCCCACACCTTCCCACACCTTCCCAAACCTTCCCACATCTTCCAGCACCTTCCCTCCCCTTCCACCAATTTCCCTTCCAACACCTTCCCTTCCCTTCCCTTCCCTTTCCTTCCCTTCCCTTCCCTTCCCTTCCCTTCCCTTCCCTTCCCGTCCCTTTCCTTCCCTTCCCTTCCATTCCCTTCCCTTCCCTTCCCTTCCCTTCCCTTCCCTTCCCTTCCCTCTCTTCCCTTCCCTTCCCTTCCCTTCTCTTCCCTTCCCTTCCCTTCCCTTCCGTTCCCTTCGCTTCCCGCATCTTCCCTTTCCTTCCCTTCCCTTCCCTTCCCTTCCCTTCCCTTCCCTTCCCTTCCCTTCCCTTCCCTTCCCTTCCCTTCCCTTCCCTTCCCTTCCCTTCCCTTCCCTTCCCTTCCCTTCCCTTCCCTTCCCTTCCCACACCTTCCCACACCTTCCCACACCTTACCACAACTTCCCACAAATTCCCTTCCCTTCCCTTGCCTTTCCTTGCCTTGCCTTTCCTTCCCTTCCCTTCCCTTCCCTTCCCTACCCTTCCCTTCCCTTCCCTTCCCTTCCCGCACCTTCCCTTCCTGCACCTTCCCTTCCCGCACCTTCCCTTCCCGCACCTTCCCTTCCCGCACCTTCGCTTCCCTCCCCTTCCCGCAGCTTCCCTTCCCTTCCCTTCCCTTCCCGCACCTTCCCTTCCCTTCCCTTCCCTTCCCTTCCCTTCCCTTCCCTTCCCTTCCCTTCCCTTCCCTTCCCTTCCCTTCCCTTCCCTTCCCTTCCCTTCCCTTCCCTTCCCTTCCCTTCCCTTCCCTTCCCTTTCCGCACCTTCCCGCACCTTCCCGCACCTTCCCATCCCGCACCTTCCCTTCCCGCACCTTCCCTTCCCTTCCCGCACCTTCCCTTCCCTTCCCGCACCTTCCCTTCCCGCACCTTCCCGCACCTTCCCTTCCCTTCCCTTCCCGCACTTTCCCTTAACCCACCTTCCCTTCCCACACCTTCCCTTCCCTTCCCACATCTTCCCTTCCCTTCCCACATCTTCGCTTCCATTCCCTTCCCTTCCCTTCCCTTCCCTTCCCTTCCCTTCCCTTCCCTTCCCTTCCCGCACCTTCCCGCACCTTCCCGCACCTTCCCGCACCTTCCCACACCTTCCCGCACCTTCTCATCCCTTCCCGCACCTTCCCTTCCCTTCCCGCACCTTCCCTTCCCTTCCCTTTCCTTCCCATCCCTTCCCACCTTTTCCCTTCCGGCACCTTTCTTTCCCTTCCCTTCCCTTCCCTTCCCTTCCCCTCCCTTCCCTTCCCTTCCCTTCCCTTCCCTTCCCTTCCCTTCCCTTCCTTTCCCTTCCCTTCCCTTCCCTTCCCTTCCCTTCCCTTCCCTTCCCTTCCCTTCCCTTCCCTTCACACCCCTTCCCTTCCTACACCTTCCCTTCCCTTCCCCTCCCTTCCCTTCCCTTCCCTTTCCTTCCCTTCCCTTCCCTTCCCTTCCCTTCCCTTCCCTTCCCGCACCTTCCCGCACCTTCCCTTCCCTTCCCGCACCTTCCCTTCCCTTCCCTTCCCGCACCTTCCCTTCCCTTCCCGCACCTTCCCTTCCCTTCCCTTCCCTTCCCTTCCCTTCCCTTCCCTTCCCTTCCCTTCCCTTCCCGCACCTTCCCTTCCGTCCCCTTCCTACCCCTTCCTTTCCTGCACCTTCCCTTCCCTTCCCGCACCTTCCCTTCCCTTCCCTTGCCTTCCCTTCCCTTCCCTTCCCTTCCCTTCCCTTCCCTTCCCTTCCCTTCCCTTCCCTTCCCTTCCCTTCCCTTCCCTTCCCTTCTCTTCCCTTCCCTTCCCACACATTCCCGCACCTTACAACAATTTCCCACAACTTCCCACACCTTCCCAAACCTTTCCACATCTTCCAATACCTTCCCTTCCCTTCCCTTCCCTTCCCTTCCCTTCCGTTCCCTTCCCACCCCTTCCCTTCCTGCACATTCCCTTCCCTTCCCTTCCCTTCCCTTCCCTTCCCTTCCCTTCCCTTCCCTTCCCTTCCCTTCCCTTCCCTTCCCTTGCCTTCCCTTCCCTTCCCTTCTCTTCCCTTCCCTTCCCTTCCCTTCCCTTCCCTTCCCTTCCCTTCCCTTCCCTTCCCTTCCCTTCCTGCACCTTCCCACAACTTCCCACACCTTCCCACACCTTCCCACACCTTCCCGAACCTTGCCACATCTTCCAGCACCTTCCCTTCCCTTCCCGCACCTTCCCTTCCCTTCCCGCACCTTCCCGCACCTTCCTGCACCTTCCCGCAACTTCCCGCAACTTCCTGCTCCTTCTCTTCCCTTCCCTTCCCTTCCCTTCCCTTCCCTTCCCTTCCCTTCCCTTCCCTTCCCTTCCCTTCCCTTCCCTTCCCTTCCCTTCCCCTCCCTTCCCTTCCCGCACGTTCCTGCACCTTCGCGCACCATCCCGCACCCCTTGCTCCTTCTCTTCCTTCCCTTCCCCTTGCCTTTCCTTCCCGCACTTTCCCTCCCTACACCTTCCTTCCCACACCTTCCCTTCCCTTCCCACATCTCCCTTCCCTTCCCACATCTTCCCTTCCCTTCCCTTCCCTTCCCTTCCCTTCCCGCACCTTCCCTTCCGCAACCTTCCCTTTCCGCACCATCCCTTCATCCCGTAACTTCCCTTCCCTTCCCTTCCCTTCCCTTCCCTTCCCGCACCTTCCCGCACCTTCCCATCCCGCACCTTCCCCTTCCCTTCCCTTCCCTTCCGTTCCCTTCCGTTCCCTTCCCTTCCCTTCCCTTCTCTTCCCTTCCCTTCCCTTCCCTTCCCTTCCCTTCCCTTCCCTTCCCTTCCTTCCCTTCCCTTCCCTTCCGTTCCCACACCTTCCCTCCCGTCCCTTCCCTTCCCTTCCCTTCCCTTCCCTTCCCGCACCTTCCCGCACCTTCTCTTCCTTCCCGCACCTTCCCTTCCCTTCCCGCACCTTCCCTTCCCTTCTCTTCCCGCACCTTCCCTTCCATTCCCGCACCTTCCCTTCCCTTGCCTTTCCTTCCCATCCCTTCCCACCCCTTCCCTTCCTGCACCTTCCCTTCCCTTCCCTTCCCTTCCCTTCCCTTCCATTCCCTTCCCTTCCCTTCCCCCACCTTCGCTTCCCTTCCCTTCCCTTCCAGCACCTTTCCTTCCGCACCTTCACGCAACTTCCCGTCCCGCATCTTCCCGCACCTTCCCGCACCTTCCCCGCACCTTCGCTTCCCTCCCCTTCCCGCACCTTCCCTTCCCTTCCCTTCCCTTCCCGCACCTTCCTTCCCTTCCCGCACCTTCTCTTCCCGCACCTTCCCTTCCCGCACCTTCCCTTCCCGCATCTTCCCTTCCCTTCCCTTCCCTTCCCTTCCCTTCCCTTTCCTTCCCTTCCCTTCCCTTCCCTTCCCTTCCCGTCCCTTCCCTTCCTTCTCTTCCCTTCCCTTCCCTTCCCACACCTTCCCACACCTTTCCACACCTTACCACAACTTCCCACAACTTCCCTTCCCTTCCCTTGCCTTTCCTTGCCTTGCCTTTCCTTCCCTTCCCTTCCCTTCCCTTCCCTTCCCTTCCCCTTCCCGCACCTTCCCTTCCCGCACCTTCCCTTTCCGCACCATCCCTTCCCTTCCCTTCCCTTCCCGCACCTTCCCTTCCCTTCCCGCACCTTCCCTTCCCGCACGTTCCCTTCCCTTCCCTTCCCTTCCCTTCCCTTCCCTTCCCTTCCCTTCCCTTCCCTTCCCGCACCTTCCCGCACCTTCCCGCACCTTCCCCGTACCTTCCCGCACCTTCCCATCCCGCACCTTCCCTTCCCTTCCCTTCCCTTCCCTTCCCTTCCCTTCCCTTCCCTTCCCTTCCCTTCCCTTCCCTTCCACACATTTCCCTTCCCGTCCCTTCCCTTCCCTTCCTGCACCTTCCCGCACCTTCCCGCACCTTCCCGCACCTTCCCGCACCTTCTCTTCCCTTCACGCACCTTCCCTTCCCTTCCCGCACCTTCCCTTCCCTTTCCGAACCTTCCCGCACCTTCCCTTCCCTTTCCCTCCCACACCTTCCCACAGCTTCCCTTCCCTTCCCACACCTTCCCTTCCGTTCCTTTCCCTTCCCTTCCCTTGCCTTTCCTTCCCTTCCCTTCCCTTCCCTTCCCGCACCTTCCCGCACCTTCTCTTCCTTCCCTTGCCTTTCCTTCCCTTCCCTTCCCTTCCCTTCCCGCACCTTCCCGCACCTTCTCTTCCCTTCCTGCACCTTCCTGAACCTTCCCTTCACTTTCCTTCCCACACCTTCCACAACTTCCCTTTCCTTCCTTCCCTTCCTTCCCGCACCTTCCCTTCCCTTCCCTTTCCTTCCCTTCCCTTCCTTCCCTTCCCTTCCCTTCCCTTCCCTCCCTTCCCTTCCCTTCCCTTCCCTTCCCACACCTTCCCACACCTTCCACCACATCCCACACCTTCCCCACACCTTCCCAAAACTTCCCACATCTTCCAGCACCTTCCCTTCCCTTCCAACAACTTCCCTTCCCTTCCCTTCCTTCCCTTCCCTTCCCTTCCCTTCCTTCCCTTCCCTTCCCTTCCTTCCCTTCCCTTCCCTTCCCTTCCTTTCCCTTCCCTTCCCTTCCCGTACCTTCCCTTCCCTTCCTTCCCTTCCCTTCCTTCCCTTCCCTCCATTTCCTTCCCTTCCCTTCCCTTCTCTTCCCTTCCCTTCCTTCCCTTCCCTTCCCTTCCTGCACCTTCCTGCACCTTCCCGCACCTTCCCTTCAGGCACCTTCCCTTCCCTTCCCTTCCCTTCCTTCCCTTCCCTTCCCTTCCCTTCCCTTCCCTCCCTCCCCTCCCCCCTTCCCGCATCCTCCTCCCTTCCTTCCCTTCCCTTCCCTTCCCTTCCCTTCCCTTCCCTTCCCTTCCCTTCCCTTCCTTCCTTCCCTCCCTTCCCTTCCTTCTCTTCCCTTCCCTTCCCTTCCACACCTTCCACACCTTCCACACCCTACCACAACTTCCCACAACTTCCCTTCCCTTCCCTTGCCTTTCCTTGCCTTGCCTTTCCTTCCCTTCCCTTCCCTTCCCTTCCCGCACCTTCCCTTCCCGCACCTTCCCTTCCCGCATGTTCTCTTTCCGCACCATCCCTTCCCTTCCCGTAACTTCCCTTCCCACACCTTCCCTTCCCGCACCTTCCCTTCCCGCACCTTCCCTTCCCTTCCCGCACCTTCCCGCACCTTCCTGCACCTTCTCTTCCCTTCCTGCACCCTTCCCTTCCCTTCCCGCACCTTCCCTTCCTTCTCTTCCCGCACCTTAACTTCCCTTCCCGCACCTTTCCTTCCCTTCCCACACCTTCCCGAACCTTCCTTCACGCAACTTCCCGCACCTTCACGCACCTTCCCTTCCCTTCCCACACCTTCCCTTCCAGACCTTCACTTCCCTTCCCTTCCCGCAAATTCCCCTCCCGCAACTTCCCTTCCCTTCCCTTCCCTTCCCTTCCCTTCCCTTCCCTTCCCTTCCCTTCCTTCCCTTTCCTTCCCTTCCCTTCCCTTCCCTTCACTTCCCTTCCCTTCCCTTTTATTCCCTTCCCTTCCATTCCCTTCCCTTCCCTTCCCGCACCTTCCCTTCCCTTCCCTTCCCTTCCCTTCCCTTCCCTTCTCTTTCCTTCCTTCCCGCACCTTCCCCGCGCCTCCCTTCCCTTCCCGCACCTTCCCTTCCCTTACCTTCCCTTCCCTGCCCTTCCCTTCCCTTCGCTTCCCACACCTTCCCTTCTGTTCCCTTCTCTTCCCTTCCCTTCCCTTCCCTTCCCTTCCCTTCCCTTCCCTTCCCTTCCCTTCCCTTCCCTTCCCACACCTTCCCACACCTTCCCAAACCTTCCCACATCTTCCAGCACCTTCCCTTCCCTTCCAACACCTTCCCTTCCCTTCCAACAATTCCCTTCCCTTCCCTTCCCTTCCCTTCCCTTCCATTCCCTTCACTTCCAGCAACTTCCCTTCCGCACCTTCCCGCACCTTCCCGTCCCGCATCTTCCCGCACCTTCCCGCACCTTCGCGGACCTTCCCTTCCCACCCCTTCCCGCACCGTCCCTTCCCTTCCCTTCCCTTCCTGCACCTTCCCGCACCTTCCCGCACCTTCCCTTCCCGCACCTTCCCTTCCCTTCCAGCACCTTTCCTTCCCTTCCCGCATCTTCACTTCCCTTCCCGCACCTTCCCTTCCCTTCCTTCCCTTCCCTTCCCTTCCCTTCCCTTCACTTCTCTTCCCTTCACTTCCCTTCCCCACACCTTCCCACACCTTCCCACCCTTCCCACAACTTCCCACAACTTCCATTCCTTTCCTTGCCTTTCCTTGCCTTGCCTTCCCTTCCCTTCCCTTCCCTTCCCATCCCTTCCCTTCCTCCCTTCCCTTCCCTTCCCGCACCTTCCCTTCCCGCACCTTCCCTTCCCGCACCTTCACTTCCCTTCCCGTCCCACACCTTTCCTTCCCTTCCCTTCCCTTCCCTTCCCTTCCCTTCCCTTCCCTTCCCTTCCCTTCCTTCCCTTCCCGTACCTTCCCTTCCCTTCCCTTCCCTTCCCTTCCCTTCCATTTCCTTCCCTTCCCTTCCCTTCTCTTCCCTTCCCTTCCCTTCCCTTCCCTTCCCTTCCTGCACCTTCCTGCACCTTCCCGCACCTTCCCTTCAGGCACCTTCCCTTCCCTTCCCTTCCCTTCCCTTCCCTTCCCCTTCCCTTCCCTTCCCTTCCCTTCCCTTCCCGCATCTTCCCTTCCTTTCCCTTCCCTTCCCTTCCCTTCCCTTCCCTTCCCTTCCCTTCCCTTCCCTTCCCTTCCCTTCCCTTCCCTTCCCTTCCCTTCCCTTCCCTTCTCTTCCTTCCCTTCCCTTCCCACACCTTCCCACACCTTCCCACACCGTACCACAACTTCCCCACAACTTCCCCTTCCCTTCCCTTGCCTTTCCTTGCCTTGCCTTTCCTTCCCTTCCCTTCCCTTCCCTTCCCGCACCTTCCCTTCCCGCACCTTCCCTTCCCGCATGTTCTCTTTCCGCACCATCCCTTCCCTTCCCGTAACTTCCCTTCCCACACCTTCCCTTCCCGCACCTTCCCTTCCCGCACCTTCCCTTCCCTTCCCGCACCTTCCCGCACCTTCCTGCACCTTCTCTTCCCTTCCTGCACCTTCCCTTCCCTTCCCGCACCTTCCCTTCCCTTCTCTTCCCGCACCTTAACTTCCCTTCCCGCACCTTTCCTTCCCTTCCACACCTTCCCGAACCTTCCCTTCACGCAACTTCCCGCACCTTCACGCACCCTTCCCTTCCCTTCCCACACCTTCCCTTCCCAGACCTTCACTTCCCTTCCCTTCCCGCAAATTCCCTTCCCGCAACTTCCCTTCCGTCCCTTCCCTTCCCTTCCCTTCCCTTCCCTTCCCTTTCCTTCCCTTCCCTTCCCTTCCCCTTCACTTCCCTTCCCTTCCCTTTTATTCCCGTCCCTTCCATTCCCTTCCCTTCCCTTCCCGCACCTTCCCTTCCCTTCCCTTCCCTTCCCTTCCCTTCCCTTCCCTTCTCTTTCCTTCCCTTCCGCACCTTCCCGCGCCTTCCCTTCCCTTCCCGCACCTTCCCTTCCCTTACCTTTCCTTCCCTGCCCTTCCCTTCCCTTCGCTTCCCACACCTTCCCTTCTGTTCCCTTCTCTTCCCTTCCCTTCCCTTCCCTTCCCTTCCCTTCCCTTCCCTTCCCTTCCCTTCCCTTCCCTTCCCTTCCCTTCCCTTCCCACACCTTCCCACACCTTCCCAAACCTTCCCACATCTTCCAGCACCTTCCCTTCCCTTCCAACACCTTCCCTTCCCTTCCAACAATTCCCTTCCTTCCCTTCCCTTCCCCTTCCATTCCCTTCACTTCCAGCAACTTCCCTTCCCGCACCTTCCCGCACCTTCCCGTCCCGCATCTTCCCGCACCTTCCCGCACCTTCGCGGACCTTCCCTTCCCACCCCTTCCCGCACCGTCCCTTCCCTTCCCTTCCCTTCCTGCACCTTCCCGCACCTTCCCGCACCTTCCCTTCCGCACCTTCCCTTCCCTTCCAGCACCTTTCCTTCCCTTCCCGCATCTTCACTTCCCTTCCCGCACCTTCCCTTCCCTTCCCTTCCCTTCCCTTCCCTTCACTTCTCTTCCCTTCACTTCCCTTCCCACACCTTCCCACACCTTCCCACACCTTCACACAACTTCCCACAACTTCCATTCCTTTCCCTTGCCTTTCCTTGCCTTGCCTTCCCTTCCCTTCCCTTCCCTTCCTTTCCCTTCCCTTCCCTTCCCTTCCCTTCCCGCACCTTCCCTTCCCGCACCTTCCCTTCCCGCACCTTCACTTCCCTTCCCGTCCCACACCTTTCCTTCCCTTCCCTTCCCGCACCTTCCCTTCCCTTCCAGCACATTCCCTTCCCTCACCTTCCCTTCCCTTCCCTTCCCTTCCCTTCCCTTCCCTTCCCTTCCCTTCCCTTCCCTTCCCTTCCCTTCCCGCACCTTACCTTCCCTTCTCGCACCTTCCCTTCCATGCCCTTCCCTTCCCGCACCTTCCCTTCCCTCACCTTCCCGCACCCTCCCGCACCTTCCCGCACCTTCCCTTACCTTCCCACACCTTCCCGATCTTCCAGCACCTTCCCACACTTTCCCGCACATTCCCGCACCTTCCCTTCACTTCCCTTACGTTCCCTTCCCTTCTCTTCAATTCCCTTCCCTTCCCTTCCTTCCCCTTCCCTTCCCTTCCCTTCCCTTCCCTTCCCTTCCCTTCCCTTCCCTTCCCTTCCCTTCCTTCCCTTCCCTTCCCTTCCCTTCCCTTCCCTTCCCTTCCCACACATTTCCTTCACTTACATGCCCGCACCTTCCCTTCCTTTCCCTTCCCTTCCCTTCCCTTCTCTTCTCTTTCCCTTCCCTTCCCTTCCTTCCCTTCCCTTCCCTTCCCTTCCCTTCACGCACCTTCCCTTCCCTTCACGCACCTTCCCTTCCCTTCCCTTCACGCACCTTCACTTCCGTTCACGCACCTTCCCTTCCGTTCACGCACCTTCCCTTCCCTTCCCGCACCTTCCCTTCCCGCACCTTCCCTTCCCTTCCCACACCCTCCCGCACCTTCCCGCAACTTCCCTTACCTTCCCGCACCTTCCCGATCTTCCAGCACCTTCCACAACTTCCGGCACCTTCCCTCACCTTCCGTTCACTTCCCTTACGTTCCCTTCCTTCCATTCCGTTCTCTTCCCTTCCCTTCCCTTCCCTTCCCACACATTTCCTTCCCTTCCTTCCCTTCCCTTCCCTTCCCTTCCCTTCCCGTCCCTTCCCTTCCCTCCCCTTCACTTCCCTTCCCGTCCCACACCTTTCCTTCCTTCCCTTCCCGCACCTTCTCTTCCCTTCCCTTCCCTCACCTTCCCTTCCCTTCCCTTCCCTTCCCTTCCCTTCCCTTCCCTTCCCTTCCCTTCCCTTCCCTTCCCTTCCCTTCCCGCACTTTACCTTCCTTTCTCGCCCCTTCCCTTCCCTTCCCGAACCTTCCCTTCCCGCAAATTCCCTTCCCGCACCTTCCCTACCCTTCCCGCACCCTCCCTCCCCACACCTTCCCTTCCCGCACCTTTCCTTCCCTTCCCTTCCCTTCCCGTCCCTTCCCTTCCCTCCCCTTCACTTCGCTTCCCGTCCCACACCTTTCCTTCCCTTCCCTTCCCGCACCTTCCCTTCCCTTCCCTTCCCGCACCTTCCCTTCCCTTCCCTTCCTTCCCTTCCCTTCCCACACATTTCCTTCACTTACATGCCCGCACCTTCCCTTCCCTTCCCTTCCCTTCCCTTCCCTTCCTTCCCTTCCCTTCCCTTCCCTTCCCTTCCCTTCCCTTCCCTTCCCTTCCCTTCCCTTCTCTTCCCTTCCCTTCACGCACCTTCCCTTCCCTTCACGCACCTTCCCTTCCCTTCACGCACCTTCCCTTCCCTTCCCTTCACGCACCTTCCCTTCCGTTCACGCACCTTCCCTTCCCTTCCCGCACCTTCCCTTCCTGCACCTTCCCTTCCCTTCCCACACCCTCCCGCACCTTCCCGCAACTTCCCTTACCTTCCCGCACCTTCCCGATCTTCCAGCACCTTCCCACAACTTCCCGCACCTTCCCGCACCTTCCGTTCACTTCCCTTACGTTCCCTTCCCTTCCATTCCATTCTCTTCCCTTCCCTTCCCTTCCCTTCCCACACATTTCCTTCCCTTCCTTCCCTTCCCCTTCCCTTCCCTTCCCTTCCCTTCCCTTCCCTTCCCTTCCCTTCCCTTCTCCCTTCCCTTCCCTTCCCTTCACGCACCTTCCCTTCCCTTCCCTTCCCTTCACGCACCTTCCCTTCCCTTCCCTTCCCTTCCATTCCCTTCCATTCACGCACCTTCCGTTCCCTTCAAGCCCCTTCCCATCCCTTCCCTTCACGCACCTTCCCTTCCCGCACCTTCCCTTCCCTTCCCACACCTTCCCTTCCCTCCCGCACCTTCCCTTCCCTTCCTGCACCTTCCCTTCCCTTCCCGAACCTTCCCTTCCCGCAAATCCCTTCCCGCACCTTCCCTACCCTTCCCGCACCCTCCCTCCCCACACCTTCCCTTCCCTTCCCGCAGCTTCCCGCACCTTCCCTTCCCATCCCGCACCTGCCCTTCCCTTCCCACACCTTCCCATCCCGCACCTTCCCTTCCCGCATCTTCCCTTCCCTTCCGCACCTTCCCTTCCCTCATCTTCCCTTCCCTTCCCGCACCTTCCCATCCCGCACCTTCCCTTCCCGCATCTTCCCTTCCCTTCGGGCACCTTCACTTCCGCACCTTCCCGCACCTTCCCGCACCTTCCCTTCCCTTCCCGCGTCTTCCCTTCCTGCAACTTCCCTTCCCGCACCTTCCCTTCCTTCCCTTCCCTTCCCTTTCCTTCCCTTCCCTCCCCTTCACTTCCCTTCCCGTCCCACACCTTTCCGTCCCTTCCCTTCCCGCACCTTCCTTCCCTTCCCTTCCCTCACCTTCCCTTCCCTTCCCTTCCCTCACCTTCCCTTCCCTTCCCTTCCCTTCCCTTCCCTTCCCTTCCATTCCCTTCCCTTCCCGCACTTTAATTTCCTTTCTCGCCCCTTCCCTTTCCTTCCCGCACCTTCCCGCACCTTCCCTTCCCGCACCTTCCCGCACCCTCCCGCACCTTCCCGCACCTTGCCTTACCTTCCCACACCTTCCCGATCTTCCAGCACCTTCCCACACATTCCCGCACCTTCCTGCACCTTCCGTTCACTTCCCTTACGATCCCTTCCATTCCGTTCCATTCTCTTCCCTTCCCTTCCTTCCCTTCCCTTCCCTTCCTTCCCTTCCCTTCCCTTCCTTCCCTTCCCTTCCCTTCCCTTCCCTTCCCTTCCCTTTCCTTCCTTCCCACACATTTCCTTCCCTTACCTGCCCGCACCTTCCCTTCCCTTCCCTTCCTTTCCCTTCCCTTCCCTTCCCTTCCTTCCCTTCCTTCCCTTCCTTCCTTCCCTTCCCTTCCCTTTCCTTCCTTCCCTTCCCTTCAATTCCCTTCCCTTCCCTTCCCTTCCTTCCCTTCCCTTCCCTTCCCTTCCCGCACCTTCCCTTCCCGCACCTTCCCTTCCCGCACCTTCCCTTCCCTTCACGCACCTTACCTTCCCTTCCCTTCCCTTCACGCACCTTCCCTTCACGCCACCTACCCTTCCCTTCCCTTCACGCACCTTCCCTTCCCTTCGCGCACCTGCCCTTCCCTTCCCGCACCTTCCCTTCCCGCACCTTCTCTTCCCTTCCCACACCCTCCCGCACCTTCCCGCACCTTCCGTTCACTTCCCTTACGTTCCCTTCCCTTCCGTTCCCTCCTCTTCCCTTCCCTTCCCTTCCCTTCCCACACATTTCCTTCCCTTACCTGCCCGCAACTTCCCTTCCCTTCCCTTCCCTTCCCTTCACTTCCAGCAACTGTCCTTCCCGCACCTTCCCGCACCTTCCCGTCCCGCATCTTCCGCACCTGCCCGCACCTTCGCGGACCTTCCCTTCCCTCCCCTTCCCGCACCTTCCCTTCCCTTACCTTCCCTTCCCGCACCTTCCCTTCCCTTCCCGCACCTTCCCTTCCCGCACCTTCCCTTCCCTTCCCTTCCCTTCCCTTCCCTTCCCCTTCCCTTCACTCCTCGTCCCTTCACCTTCCCTTCCCTTCACTTCTCGTCCCTTCACTTCCCTTCCCACACCTTCCCACACCTTCCCACAACTTCCCACAACTTCCATTCCTTTCCCTTGCCTTTCCTTGCCTTGCCTTCCCTTCCCTTCCCTTCCCTTCCCATCCCTTCCCTTCCCTTCCCTTCCTTCCCGCACCTTCCCTTCCCGGACCTTCCCTTCCCTTCCCGTCCCTTGCCTTCCCTTCCCTTCCATTCCCTTCCCTTCCCTTCCCTTCCCTTCCATTCCCTTCCCTTCCCTTCCCTTCCCTTCCCTCCCCTTCACTTCCATACCCGTCCCACACCTTTCCTTCCCTTCCCTTCCCGCACCTTCCCTTCCCTTCCCACACATTCCTTCCCTCACCTTCCTTCCCTTCCCTTCCCTTCCCTTCCCTTCCCTTCCCGCACCTTCCCTTCCCGCACCTTCCCTTCCCGCACCTTCACTTCCCTTCTCGCACCTTCCCTTCCATTCCCTTCCCTTCCCGCACCTTCCCTTCCCGCACCTTCCCGCACCCTCCCGCACCTTTCCGCACCTTCCTAACCTTCCCACACCTTCCCGATCTTCCAGCACCTTCCCACACTTTCCCGCACCTTCCCTCACCTTCCCTTCACTTCCCTTACGTTCCCTTCCCTTCCGTTCCATTCTCTTCCCTTCCCTTCCCTTCCTTCCCTTCCCTTCCCTTCCCTTCCCTTCCCTTTCCTTCCCTTCCCTTCCCTTCCCTTCCTTCCCTTCCTTTCCCTTCCCTTTCCACACATTTCCTTCCCTTACATGCCCGCAACTTCCCTTCCCTTCCCTTCCCTTCTCTTCCCTTCCCTTCCCTTCCCTTCCCTTCCCTTCCCTTCACGCACCTGCCCTTCCCTTCCCTTCACGCCCCTTCCCTTCACGCACCTTCCCTTCACGCACCTTCCCTTCCCTTCCCGCACCTGCCCTTCCCTTCCCGCACCTTCCCTTCCCGCACCTTCCCTTACCTTCCCGCACCTTCCCGATCTTCCAGCACCTTCCCACAACTTCCCGCACCTTCCCGCACCTTCCGTTCACTTCCCTTACGTTCCCTTCCCTTCCGTTCCGTTCTCTTCCCTTCCCTTCCCTTCCCTTCCCTTCCCACACATTTCCTTCCCTTCCCTTCCCTTCCCTTCCCTTCCCTTCCCTTCCCTTCCCTTCCCTTCCCGCACCTTCCCTTCCCGCACCTTCCCTTCCCGCACCTTCCCTTCCCTTCCCGCACCTTCCCTTCCCTTCACGCACCTTACCTTCCCTTCCCTTCCCTTCACGCACCTTCCCTTCCCTTCACGCACCTACCCTTCCCTTCCCTTCACGCACCTTCCCTTCCTTCGCGCACCTGCCCTTCCCTTCCCGCACCTTCCCTTCCCGCACCTTCCCTTCCCTTCCCACACCCTCCCGCACCTTCCCGCACCTTCCCTTACCTTCCTGCACCTTCCCGATCTTCCAGCACCTTCCCACACCTTCCCGCACCTTCCCGCACCTTCCGTTCACTTCCCTTACGTTCCCTTCCCTTCCGTTCCCTCCTCTTCCCTTCCCTTCCCTTCCCTTCCCACACATTTCCTTCCCTTACCTGCCCGCACCTTCCCTTCCCTTCCCTTCCCTTCTCTTCCCTTCCCTTCCCTTCCCTTCCCTTCCTTCCCGAACCTTCCCTTCCCACACCTTCCCTTCTTGCACCTTCCCTTCCCTTCCCGCACCTTCCCGCACCTTCCTACACCTTCTCTTCCCTTCCTGCACCTTCCCTTCCCTTCCCGCACCTTCCCTTCCCTTCTCTTCCCGCACCTTCCCTTCCCTTCCCGCACCTTCCCTTCCCTTCCCACACCTTCCCGAACCTTCCCTTCTTTCACCTTCCCACACCTTCCCTTCACGCAACTTCCCGCACCTTCACGCACCTTCCCTTCCCTTCCCACACCTTCCCTTCCCAGACCTTCACGTCCCTTCCCTTCCCGCAACTTCCCTTCCCGCAACTTCCCTTCCCTTCCCTTCCCTTCCCTTCCCCTCCCTTCCCTTCCCCTTCCCTTCCCTTCCCTTCACTTCCCTTCCCTTCCCTTCCCTTCCCTTCCATTCCCTTCCCTTCCCTTCCCTTCCCGCACCTTATCTTCCCTTCCCTTACCTTCCCTTTCCTTCCCTTCCCTTCCCTTCCCGCACCTTCCCTTCCCTTCCCGCACCTTCCCTTCCCTTACCTTCCCTTCCCTGCCCTTCCCTTCCCTTCGCTTCCCACACCTTCCCTTCCGTTCCCTTCTCTTCCCTTCCCTTCCCTTCCCTTCCCTTCCCTTCCCACACCTTCCCACAGCTTCCCACATCTTCCCACACCTTCCCACACCTTCCCAAACCTTCCCACATCTTCCAGCACCTTCCCTTCCCTTCCAACACCTTCCCTTCCCTTCCAACAATTCCCTTCCCTTCCCTTCCCTTCCCTTCCCTTCCATTCCCTTCACTTCCAGCAACTTTCCTTCCCGCACCTTCCCGCACCTTCCCGTCCCGCATCTTCCCGCACCTTCCCGCACGTTTGCGGACCTTCCCTTCCCTCCCCTTCCCGCACCTTCCCTTCCCTTCCCTTCCCTTCCCGCACCTTCCCTTCCCTTCCCGCACCTTCCCTTCCCGCACCTTCCCTTCCCTTCCCGCACCTTTCCTTCCCTTCCCGCATCTTCCCTTCCCTTCCCTTCCCTTCCCTTCCCTTCCCTTCCCTTCCCTTCCCTTCCCCTTCCCTTCCCTTCCCTTCACTTCCCTTCCCTTCCCTTCACTTCTCTTCCCTTCACTTCCCTTCCCACACCTTCCCACACCTTCCCACACCTTCCCACAACTTCCCACAACTTCCATTCCTTTCCCTTCCTTTCCGCACCTTCCCGCACCTTCCCGCACCTTCCCTTCCCATCCCTTCCCTTCCCTTCCGGCACCTTCCCTTCCCGCACCTTCCCTTCCCGCACCTTCCCTTCCCTTCCCCGTCCCTTGCCTTCCCTTCCCTTCCATTCCCTTCCCTTCCCTTCCCTTCCCTTCCCTTCCCTTCCCTTCCCTTCCCTTCCCTTCCCTCCCCTTCACTTCCCTTCCCGTCCCACACCTTTCCTTCCCTTCCCTTGCCTTCCCTTCCCTTCCCTTCCCTTCCCTTCCCTTCCCTTCCCTTCCCTTCCCGCACCTTCACTTCTCTTCTCGCACCTTCCCTTCCATTCCCTTCCCTTCCCGCACCTTCCCTTCCCGCACCTTCCCGCACCCTACCGCACCTTTCCGCACGTTCCCTTACCTTCCCACACCTTGCCGATCTTCCAGCACCTTCCCACACTTTCCCGCACCTTCCCGCACCTTCCCTTCACTTCCCTTACCTTCCCTTCCCTTCCGTTCCCTTCTCTTCCCTTCCCTTCCCTTCCCTTCCCTTCCCTTCCCTTCATGCACCTTCCCTTCCCTTCCCTTCCCTTCCCTTCCCTTCCCTTCCCTTCCCTTCCCTTCCCTTCCCTTCCCTTCCCACACATTTCCTTCCCTTACATGCCCGCACCTTCCCTTCCCTTCCCTTCCCTTCTCTTCCCTTCCCTTCCCTTCCCTTCCCTTCCCTTCCCTTCCCTTCCTTCCCTTCCCTTCCCTTCCCTTCCCTTCCCTTCCTTCCCTTCCCTTCCCTTCCCTTCACTTCACGCACCTTCCCTTCACGGACCTTCCTTCACACACCTTCCCTTCCCTTCACGCACCTTCCCTTCCGTTCACGCACCTTCCCTTCCCTTCCCGCACCTGCCCTTCCCTTCCCGCACCTTCCCTTCCCGCACCTTCCCTTCCCTTCCCACACCCTCCCGCACCTTCCCGCAACTTCCCTTACCTTCCCGCACCTTCCCGATCTTCCAGCACCTTCCCACAACTTCCCGCACCTTCCCGCACCTTCCGTTCACTTCCCTTACGTTCCCTTCCCTTCCGTTCCGTTCTCTTCCCTTCCCTTCCCTTCCCTTCCCTTCCCACACATTTCCTTCCCTTTCCTTCCCTTCCCTTCCCTTCCCTTCCCTTCACGCACCTTCCCTTCCCTTCCCTTCCCGCACCTTCCCTTCCCGCACCTTCCCTTCCCTTCCCGCACCTTCCCTTCACGCACCTTCCCTTCCCTTCACGCACCTTCCCATCCCTTCCCTTCACGCACCTTCCCTTCCAGCATCTTCCCTCACCTTCACTTCCATTCCCGCACCTGCCCTTCCCTTCCCGCACCTTCCCTTCCCGCACCTTCCCTTCCCTTCCCACAAGTTCCCTTCCCTTCCCGCACCTTCCCTTCCCTTCCTGCACCTTCCCTTCCCTTCCCGAAACTTCCCTTCCCGCAAATTCCCTTCCCGCACCTTCCCTACGTTTCCCGCACCCTCCCTCCACGCACCTTCCCTTCCTGCACCTTCCCTTCCCTTCCCGCACCTTCATTTCCCGCACCTTCCCTTCCCTTCCCTACCATTCCCACACCTTCCCTTCCCTTCTCGCACCTTCCCTCCCTGCACCTTCCCTTCCCGCAGCTTCCCGCACCTTCCCTTCCCATCCCGCACCTGCCCTTCCCTTCCCCGCACCTTCCCATCCCGCACCTTCCCTTCCCGCATCTTCCCTTCCGTTCCCGCACCTTCCCTTCCCGCACCTTCCCGCACCTTCCCGCACCTTCCCTTCCCTTCCCGCGTCTTCCCTTCCTGCACCTTGCCTTCCCGCACCTTTCCTTCCCTTTCCTTCCCTTCCCTTCCCGTCCCTTCCCTTCCCTCCCCTTCACTTCCCTTCCCGTCCCACACATTTCCTTCCCTTCCCTTCCCGCACCTTCCCTTCCCTTCCCTTCCCGCACATTCCCTTCCCTCACCTTCCTTTCCCTTCCCTTCCCTTCCCTTCCCTTCCCTTCCCTTCCCTTCCCTTCCCTTCCCTTCCCTTCCGGCACCTTCCTGCACCTTCCGTTCCCTTCCCTTGCCTTCCCTTCCCTTCCCTTCCCTTCCCTTCCCTTCCCTTCCCTTCCCTTCCCTTCCCTTCCCTTCCCTTCCCTTCCCTTCCCTTCCCTTCCCTTCCCTTCCCACACATTTCCTTCCCTTCCCTTCCCTTCCCTTCCCTTCCCTTCCCTTCCCTTCCCTTCCCTTCCCTTCCCTTCCCTTCCCTTCCCTTCCTTCCCTTCCCTTCCCTTCCCTTCCCTTCACGCACCTTCCCTTCCCGCACCTTCCCTTCCCGCACCTTCCCTTCCCTTCCCGCACCTTCCCTTCCCTTCACGCACCTTACCTTCCCTTCCCTTCCCTTCACGCACCTTCCCTTCCCTTCACGCACCTACCCTTCCCTTCCCTTCACGCACCTTCCCTTCCCTTCGCGCACCTGCCCTTCCCTTCCCGCACCTTCCCTTCCCGCACCTTCCCTTCCCTTCCCACACCCTCCCGCACCTTCCCGCACCTTCCCTTACCTTCCTGCACCTTCCCGATCTTCCAGCACCTTCCCACACCTTCCCGCACCTTCCCGCACCTTCCGTTCACTTCCCTTACGTTCCCTTCCCTTCCGTTCCCTCCTCTTCCCTTCCCTTCCCTTCCCTTCCCACACATTTCCTTCCCTTACCTGCCCGCACCTTCCCTTCCCTTCCCTTCCCTTCTCTCTTCCCTTCCCTTCCCACACATTTCCTTCCCTTACCTGCCCGCACCTTCCCTTCCCTTCCCTTCCCTTCTCTTCCTTCCCTTCCCTTCCCTTCCTCCCTTCCCGAACCTTCCCTTCCCACACCTTCCCTTCTTGCACCTTCCCTTCCCTTCCCGCACCTTCCCGCACCTTCCTACACCTTCCCGCTTCCCTTCCCTTCTCTTCCCGCACCTTCCCTTCCCTTCCCGCACCTTCCCTTCCCTTCCCACACCTTCCCGAACCTTCCCTTCTTTCACCTTCCCACACCTTCCCTTCACGCAACTTCCCGCACCTTCACGCACCTTCCCTTCCCTTCCCACACCTTCCCTTCCCAGACCTTCACGTCCCTTCCCTTCCCGCAACTTCCTTCCCGCAACTTCCCTTCCCTTCCCTTCCCTTCCCTTCCCTTCCCTTCCCTTCCCCTCCCTTCCCTTCCCTTCCTTCCCTTCCCTTCACTTCCCTTCCCTTCCCTTCCCTTCCTTCCATTCCCTCCCTTCCCTTCCCTTCCCGCACCTTATCTTCCCTTCCCTTACCTTCCCTTTCCTTCCCTTCCCTTCCCTTCCCGCACCTTCCCTTCCCTTCCCGCACCTTCCCTTCCCTTACCTTCCCTTCCCTGCCCTTCCCTTCCCTTCGCTTCCCACACCTTCCCTTCCGTTCCCTTCTCTTCCCTTCCCTTCCCTTCCCTTCCCTTCCCTTCCCTTCCCACACCTTCCCACAGCTTCCCACATCTTCCCACACCTTCCCACACCTTCCCAAACCTTCCCACATCTTCCAGCACCTTCCCTTCCCTTCCAACACTTCCCTTCCCTTCCAACAATTCCCTTCCCTTCCCTTCCCTTCCTTCCCTTCCATTCCCTTCACTTCCAGCAACTTTCCTTCCCGCACCTTCCGCACCTTCCCGTCCCGCATCTTCCCGCACCTTCCCGCACGTTTGCGGACCTTCCTTCCCTCCCCTTCCCGCACCTTCCCTTCCCTTCCCTTCCCTTCCCGCACCTTCCCTTCCCTTCCCGCACCTTCCCTTCCCGCACCTTCCCTTCCCTTCCCGCACCTTTCCTTCCCTTCCCGCATCTTCCCTTCCCTTCCCTTCCCTTCCCTTCCCTTCCCTTCCCTTCCCTTCCCTTCCCTTCCCTTCCCTTCCCTTCCTTCCCTTCCCTTCCTTCCCTTCACTTCCCTTCCCTTCCCTTCACTTCTCTTCCCTTCACTTCCCTTCCCACACCTTCCCACACCTTCCCACACCTTCCCACAACTTCCCACAACTTCCATTCCTTTCCCTTGCCTTTCTTTGCCTTGCCTTCCCTTCCCTTCCCTTCCCTTCCCATCCCTTCCCTTCCCTTCCGGCACCTTCCCTTCCCGCACCTTCCCTTCCCGCACCTTCCCTTCCCTTCCCGTCCCTTGCCTTCCCTTCCCTTCCATTCCCTTCCCTTCCCTTCCCTTCCCTTCCCTTCCCTCCCCTTCACTTCCCTTCCCGTCCCACACCTTTCCTTCCCTTCCCTTCCCTTCCCTTCCCTTCCCTTCCTTCCCTTCCCTTCCCTTCCCGCACCTTCACTTCCCTTCTCGCACCTTCCCTTCCATTCCCTTCCCGCACCTTCCCTTCCCGCACCTTCCCGCACCCTCCCGCACCTTTCCGCACGTTCCCTTACCTTCCCACACCTTGCCGATCTTCCAGCACCTTCCCACACTTTCCCGCACCTTCCCGCACCTTCCCTTCACTTCCCTTACCTTCCCTTCCCTTCCGTTCCCTTCTCTTCCCTTCCCTTCCCTTCCCTTCCCTTCCCTTCCCTTCATGCACCTTCCCTTCCCTTCCCTTCCTTCCCTTCCCTTCCCTTCCCTTCCCTTCCCTTCCCTTCCCTTCCCTTCCCTTCCCACACATTTCCTTCCCTTACATGCCCGCACCTTCCCTTCCCTTCCCTTCCCTTCTCTTCCCTTCCCTTCCCTTCCCTTCCTTCCCTTCCCTCCTTCCCTTCCCTTCCCTTCCCTTCCCTTCCCTTCCCTTCCCTTCCCTTCCCTTCACTTCACGCACCTTCCCTTCACGGACCTTCCCTTCACACACCTTCCCTTCCCTTCACGCACCTTCCCTTCCGTTCACGCACCTTCCCTTCCCTTCCCGCACCTGCCCTTCCCTTCCCGCACCTTCCCTTCCCGCACCTTCCCTTCCCTTCCCACACCCTCCCGCACCTTCCCGCAACTTCCCTTACCTTCCCGCACCTTCCCGATCTTCCAGCACCTTCCCACAACTTCCCGCACCTTCCCGCACCTTCCGTTCACTTCCCTTACGTTCCCTTCCCTTCCGTTCCGTTCTCTTCCCTTCCCTTCCCTTCCCTTCCCTTCCCACACATTTCCTTCCCTTTCCTTCCCTTCCTTCCCTTCCCTTCCCTTCACGCACCTTCCCTTCCCTTCCCTTCCCGCACCTTCCCTTCCCGCACCTTCCCTTCCCTTCCCGCACCTTCCCTTCACGCACCTTCCCTTCCCTTCACGCACCTTCCCATCCCTTCCCTTCACGCACCTTCCCTTCCAGCATCTTCCCTCACCTTCACTTCCATTCCCGCACCTGCCCTTCCCTTCCCGCACCTTCCCTTCCCGCACCTTCCCTTCCCTTCCCACACCTTCCCTTCCCTTCCCGCACCTTCCCTTCCCTTCCTGCACCTTCCCTTCCCTTCCCGAAACTTCCCTTCCCGCAAATTCCCTTCCCGCACCTTCCCTACGTTTCCCGCACCCTCCCTCCACGCACCTTCCCTTCCTGCACCTTCCCTTCCCTTCCCGCACCTTCATTTCCCGCACCTTCCCTTCCCTGCCCTACCATTCCCACACCTTCCCTTCCCTTCTCGCACCTTCCCTCCCTGCACCTTCCCTTCCCGCAGCTTCCCGCACCTTCCCTTCCCATCCCGCACCTGCCCTTCCCTTCCCGCACCTTCCCATCCCGCACCTTCCCTTCCCGCATCTTCCCTTCCCTTCCCGCACCTTCCCTTCCCGCACCTTCCCGCACCTTCCCGCACCTTCCCTTCCCTTCCCGCGTCTTCCCTTCCTGCACCTTGCCTTCCCGCACCTTTCCTTCCCTTTCCTTCCCTTCCCTTCCCGTCCCTTCCCTTCCCTCCCCTTCACTTCCCTTCCCGTCCCACACATTTCCTTCCCTTCCCTTCCCGCACCTTCCCTTCCCTTCCCTTCCCGCACATTCCCTTCCCTCACCTTCCTTCCCTTCCTTCCCTTCCCTTCCCTTCCCTTCCCTTCCCTTCCCTTCCCTTCCCTTCCGGCACCTTCCTGCACCTTCCGTTCCCTTCCCTTGCCTTCCCTTCCCTTCCCTTCCCTTCCCTTCCCTTCCCTTCCCTTCCCTTCCCTTCCCTTCCCTTCCCTTCCTTCCCTTCCCTTCCATTCCCTTCCCTTCCCTTCCCTTCCCTTCCCACACATTTCCTTCCCTTCCCTTCCCTTCCTTCCCTCCCTTCCCTTCCCTTCCCTTCCCTTCCCTTCCCTTCCCTTCCCTTCCCTTCCCTTCCCTTCACGCACCTTCCCTTCCCTTCACGCACTTTCCCTTCCCTTCCCTTCACGCACCTTCCCTTCCCTTCACGCACCTTCCCTTCCCTTCCCTCACCTGCCCTTCCCTTCCCGCACCTTCCCTTCCCGCACCTTCCCTTCCCTTCCCACACCCTCCCGCACCTTCCCGCACCTTCCCTTACCTTCCCGCACCTTCCCGATCTTCCAGCACCTTCCCACACCTTCCCGCACCTTCCCGCACCTTCCGTTCACTTCCCTTACGTTCCCTTCCCTTCCGTTCCCTCCTCTTCCCTTCCCTTCCCTTCCCTTCCCTTCCCTTCCCTTCCCTTCCCTTCCCTTCTGTTCCCTTCCCTTCCCTTCCCTTCCCTTCCCTTCCCTTCCCTTCCCTTCCCTTCCCTTCCCTTCCCTTCCCTTCACGCACCTTCCCTTCCCTTCCCTTCACGCACCTTCCCTTCACGCACCTTCCCTTCCCTTCCCTTCCCTTCACGCACCTTCCCTTCCCTTCACGCACCTTCCCTTCCCTTCCCTTCACGCACCTTCCCTTCCCTTCACGCACCTTCCCTTCCCTTCCCGCACCTGCCCTTCCCTTCCCGCACCTTCCCTTCCCGCACCTTCCCTTCCCTTCCCATACACTCCCGCACCTTCCCGCACCTTCCCTTACCTTCCCGCACCTTCCCGATCTTCCAGCACCTTCCCACACCTTCCCGCACCTTCCCTTCCCTTCCCTTCCTTCCCTTCCTTCCCTTCCCTTCCCTTCCCTTCCCTTCCCTTCCTTCCCTTCCCTTCCCTTCCCTTCCTCCACATGCCCGCACCTTCCCTTCCCTTCCCTTCCCTTCCTTCCTTTCCCTTCCCTTCCCTTCCCTTCCCTTCCCTTCCCTTCCCTTCCCTTCCCTTCCCTTCCCTTCCCTTCCCTTCCCTTCCCTTCCCTTCACTTCCCTTCCCTTCACGCACCTTCCCTTCCCTTCACGCACCTTCCCTTCACGCACCTTCCTTCCATTCCCTTCTCTTCCCTTCCCTTCACGCACCTTCCCTTCCGTTCACGCACCTTCTCTTCCCTTCCCGCAACTTCCCTTACCTTCCCGCACCTTCCCGATCTTCCAGCACCTTCCCACAACTTCCCGCACGTTCCCGCACCTTCCGTTCACTTCCCTTACGTTCCCTTCCCTTCCGCTCCGTTCTCTTCCCTTCCCTTCCCTTCCCTTCCCACACATTTCCTTCCCTTCCCTTCCCTTCCCTTCCCTTCCCTTCCCTTCCCTTCCCTTCCCGCACCTTCCCTTCCCTTCCCGCACCTTCCCTTCCCTTCCCTTCACGCACCTTCCCTTCCCTTCACGCACCTTCCCATCCCTTCCCTTCATGCACCTTCCCTTCCCGCATCTTCCCGCACCTTCACTTCCATTCCCGCACCTGCCCTTCCCTTCCCGCACCTTCCCTTCCCGCACCTTCCCTTCCCTTCCCACACCTTCTCTTCCCTTCCCGCACCTTCCCTTCCCTTCCTGCACCTTCCCTTCCCTTCCCGAACCTTCCCTTCCTGCAAATTCCCTTCCCGCACCTTCCCTACCCTTCCTGCACCCTCCCTCCCCGCACCTTCCCTTCCCGCACCTTCCCTTCCCTTCCCGCACCTTCCTTTCCCGCACCTTCCCTTCCCTTCCCTACCATTACCGCACCTTCCCGTCCCTTCTCGCACCTTCCCTCCCTGCACCTTCCCTTCCCGCAGCTTCCCGCACCTTCCCTTCCCATCCCGCACCTGCCCTTCCCGTCCCGCACCTTCCCATCTCGCACCTTCCCTTCCCGCACCTTCCCGCACCCTCCCGCACCTTCCCGCATCTTCCCTTACCTTCCCACACCTTCCCGATCTTCCAGCACCTTCCCACACCTTCCCGCACCTTCCTGCACCTTCCGTTCCCTTCCCTTCCGTTCCCTTCTCTTCCCTTCCCTTCCCTTCCCTTCCCTTCCCTTCCCTTCCCTTCCCTTCCCTTCCCTTCCCTTCCCTTCCCTTCCCTTCCCTTCCCTTCCCTTCCCTTCCCACACATTTCCTTCCCTAACCTGCCCGCACCTTCCCTTCCCTTCCCTTCCCTTCCCTTCCCTTCCCTTCCCTTCCCTTCCCTTCCCTTCCCTTCCCTTCCCATCCCTTCCCTTCACGCACCTTCCCTTCCCTTCACGCACCTTCCCTTCACGCACCTTCCCTTCACGCACCTTCCCTTCCCTTCCCTTCCCTTCACGCACCTTCCCTTCCCTTCACGCACCTTCCCTTCCCTTCCCTTCACGCACCTTCCCTTCCCTTCCCTTCACGCACCTTCCCTTCCCGCACCTGCCCTTCCCTTCCCGCACCTTCCCTTCCCGCACCTTCCCTTCCCTTCCCACACCCTCCCGCAGCTTCCCGCACCTTCCCTTCCCATCCCGCACCTGCCCTTCCCGTCCCGCACCTTCCCATCCCGCACCTTCCCTTCCCGCATCTTCCCTTCCCTTCCCGCACCTTCCCTTCCCGCACCTTCCCGCACCTTCCCGCACCTTCCCTTCCCTTCCCGCGTCTTCCCTTCCTGCACCTTCCCTTCCCGCACCTTCCCTTCCCTTCCCTTCCCTTCCCTTCCCGTCCCTTCCCTTCCCTCCCCTTCACTTCCCTTCCCGTCCCACACCTTTCCTTCCCTTCCCTTCCCTTCACTTCCCTTCCCGCACATTCCCTTCCCTCACCTTCCCTTCCCTTCCCTTCCCTTCCCTTCCCTTCCCTTCCCTTCCCGCACCTTACCTTCCTTTCTCGCCCCTTCCCTTTCCTTCCCGCACCTTACCGCACCTTCCCTTCCCGCACCTTCCCGCACCCTCCCGCACCTTCCCGCATCTTCCCTTACCTTCCCACACCTTCCCGATCTTCCAGCACCTTCCCACACCTTCCCGCACCTTCCTGCACCTTCCCTTCCCTTCCCTTACGTTCCCTTCCCTTCCGTTCCCTTCTCTTCCCTTTCCTTCCCTTCCCTTCCCTTCCCTTCCCTTCCCTTCCCTTCCCTTCCCTTCCCTTCCCTTCCCTTCCCTTCCCTTCCCTTCCCTTCCCTTCCGTTCCCTTCCCTTCCCTTCCCTTCCCTTCCCTTCCCTTCACACACATTTCCTTCCCTTACCTGCCCGCACCTTCCCTTCCCTTCCCTTCCCTTCCCTTCCCTTCCCTTCCCTTCCCTTCCTTCCCTTCCCTTCCTTCCCTTCCCTTCCCTTCCCTTCCCTTCCCTTCCCTTCCCTTCCCTTCCCTTCCCTTCCCTTCCCTTCACGCACTTTCCCTTCCCTTCACGCACCTTCCCTTCACGCACCTTCCCTTCACGCACCTTCCCTTCCCTTCCCTTCCCTTCAAGCACCTTCCCTTCCCTTCCCTTCCCTTCACGCACCTTCCCTTCCCTTCACGCACCTTCCCTTCCCTTCCCTTCACGCACCTTCCCTTCCCTTCCCTTCACGCACCTTCCCTTCCCGCACCTGCCCTTCCCTTCCCGCACCTTCCCTTCCCGCACCTTCCCTTCCCTTCCCACACCCTCCCGCAGCTTCCCGCACCTTCCCTTCCCATCCCGCACCTGCCCTTCCCGTCCCGCACCTTCCCATCCTGCACCTTCCCTTCCCGCATCTTCCCTTCCCTTCCCGCACCTTCCCTTCCCGCACCTTCCCGCACCTTCCCGCACCTTCCCTTCCCTTCCCGCGTCTTCCCTTCCTGCACCTTCCCTTCCCTTCCCTTCCCTTCCCTTCCCTTCCCTTCCCGTCCCTTCCCTTCCCTCCCCTTCACTTCCGTTCCCGTCCCACACCTTTCCTTCCCTTCCCTTCCCTTCCCTTCCCTTCCCTTCCCTTCCCTTCCCTTCCCGCACATTCCCTTCCCTCACCTTCCCTTCCCTTCCCTTCCCTTCCCTTCCCTTCCCTTCCCTTCCCTTCCCTTCCCTTCCCGCACCTTACCTTCCTTTCTCGCCCCTTCCCTTTCCTTCCCGCACCTTACCGCACCTTCCCTTCCCGCACCTTCCCGCACCCTCCCGCACCTTCCCGCATCTTCCCTTACCTTCCCACACCTTCCCGATCTTCCAGTACCTTCGCACACCTTCCCGCACCTTCCTGCACCTTCCCTTCCCTTCCCTTACGTTCCCTTCCCTTCCGTTCCCTTCTCTTCCCTTCCCTTCCCTTCCCTTCCCTTCCCTTCCCTTCCCTTCCCTTCCCTTCCCTTCCGTTCCCTTCCCTTCCCTTCCCTTCCCTTCCCTTCCCTTCCCTTCCCTTCCCTTCCCTTCCGTTCCCTTCCCTTCCCTTCCCTTCCCTTCCCACACATTTCCTTCCCTTACCTGCCCGCACCTTCCCTTCCCTTCCCTTCCCTTCCCTTCCCTTCCCTTCCCTTCCCTTCCCTTCCCTTCCCTTCCCTTCACGCACCTTCCCTTCCCTTCCCTTCACGCACCTTCCCTTCCCTTCCCTTCACGCACCTTCCCTTCCCGCACCTGCCCTTCCCTTCCCACACCTTCCCTTCCCGCACCTTCCCTTCCCTTCCCACACCCTCCCGCAGCTTCCCGCACCTTCCCTTCCCATCCCGCACCTGCCCTTCCCGTCCCGCACCTTCCCATCCCGCACCTTCCCTTCCCGCATCTTCCCTTCCCTTCCCGCACCTTCCCTTCCCGCACCTTCCCGCACCTTCCCGCACCTTCCCTTCCCTTCCCGCGTCTTCCCTTCCTGCACCTTCCCTTACCGCACCTTCCCTTCCCTTCCCTTCCCTTCCCTTCCCTTCCCTTCCCGTCCCTTCCCTTCCCTCCCCTTCACTTCCCTTCCCGTCCCACACCTTTCCTTCCCTTCCCTTCCCTTCCCTTCCCTTCCCTTCCCTTCCCTTCCCGCACATTCCCTTCCCTCACCTTCCCTTCCCTTCCCTTCCCTTCCCTTCCCTTCCCTTCCCTTCCCGCACCTTACCTTCCCTTCTCGCACCTTCCCTTCCATTCCCTTCCCTTCCCGCACCTGCCCTTCCCGCACCTTCCCGCACCCTCCCGCACCTTCCCGCACCTTCCCTTACCTTCCCACACCTTACCTTCCCACACCTTCCCGATCTTCCAGCACCTTCCCACAATTTCCCGCACTATCCCGCACCTTCCCTTCACTTCCCTTACGTTCCCTTCCCTTCCGTCCCCTTCCCTTCCCTTCCCTTCCCTTCCCTTCCCTTCCCTTCCCTTCCCTTCCCTTCCCTTCCCGCACCTTACCTTCCTTTCTCGCCCCTTCCCTTTCCTTCCCGCACCTTACCGCACCTTCCCTTCCCGCACCTTCCCGCACCCTCCCGCACCTTCCCGCATCTTCCCTTACCTTCCCACACCTTCCCGATCTTCCAGTACCTTCGCACACCTTCCCGCACCTTCCTGCACCTTCCCTTCCCTTCCCTTACGTTCCCTTCCCTTCCGTTCCCTTCTCTTCCCTTCCCTTCCCTTCCCTTCCCTTCCCTTCCCTTCCCTTCCCTTCCCTTCCCTTCCCTTCCGTTCCCTTCCCTTCCCTTCCCTTCCCTTCCCACACATTTCCTTCCCTTACCTGCCCGCACCTTCCCTTCCCTTCCCTTCCCTTCCCTTCCCTTCCCTTCCCTTCCCTTCCCTTCCCTTCCCTTCCCTTCCCTTCCCTTCACGCACCTTCCCTTCCCTTCCTTCACGCACCTTCCCTTCCCTTCCCTTCACGCAACTTCCCTTCCCGCACCTGCCCTTCCCTTCCCGCACCTTCCCTTCCCGCACCTTCCCTTCCCTTCCCACACCCTCCCGCAGCTTCCCGCACCTTCCCTTCCCATCCCGCACCTGCCCTTCCCGTCCCGCACCTTCCCATCCCGCACCTTCCCTTCCCGCATCTTCCCTTCCCTTCCCGCACCTTCCCTTCCCGCACCTTCCCGCACCTTCCCGCACATTCCCTTCCCTTCCCGCGTCTTCCCTTCCTGCACCTTCACTTACCGCACCTTCCCTTCCCTTCCCTTCCCTTCCCTTCCCTTCCCGTCCCTTCCCTTCCCTCCCCTTCACTTCCCTTCCCGTCCCACACCTTTCCTTCCCTTCCCTTCCCTTCCCTTCCCTTCCCTTCCCTTCCCTTCCCGCACATTCCCTTCCCTCACCTTCCCTTCCCTTCCCTTCCCTTCCCTTCCCTTCCCTTCCCTTCCCGCACCTTACCTTCCCTTCTCGCACCTTCCCTTCCATTCCCTTCCCTTCCCGCACCTGCCCTTCCCTCACCTTCCCGCACCCTCCCGCACCTTCCCGCACCTTCCCTTACCTTCCCACACCTTCCCGATCTTCCAGCACCTTCCCACAATTTCCCGCACTATCCCGCACCTTCCCTTCACTTCCCTTACGTTCCCTTCCCTTCCGTCCCCTTCCCTTCCCTTCCCTTCCCTTCCCTTCCCTTCCCTTCCCTTCCCTTCCCTTCCGTTCCCTTCCCACACATTTCCTTCCCTTACATGCCCGCACCTTCCCTTCCCTTCCCTTCCCTTCCCTTCCCTTCCCTTCCCTTCCCTTCCCTTCCCTTCCCTTCCCTTCCTTCCCTTCCCTTCCCTTCCCTTCCCTTCCCTTCCCTTCCCTTCCCTTCCCTTCCCTTCACGCACCTTCCCTTCCCTTCACGCACCTTCACGCACCTTCCCTTCCCTTCACGCACCTTCCCTTCCCTTCCCTTCCCTTCACGCACCTTCCCTTCCCTTCACGCACTTTCCATTCCCTTCCCTTCACGCACCTTCCCTTCCCTTCCCGCACCTGCCCTTCCCTTCCCGCACCTTCCCTTCCCGCACCTTCCCTTCCCTTCCCACACCCTCCCGCACCTTCCCGCAACTTCCCTTACCTTCCCGCACCTTCCCGATCTTCCAGCACCTTCCCACAACTTCCCGCACGTTCCCGCACCTTCCGTTCACTTCCCTTACGTTCCCTTCCCTTCCGCTCTGTTCTCTTCCCTTCCCTTCCCTTCCCTTCCCACACATTTCCTTCCCTTCCCTTCCCTTCCCTTCCCTTCCCTTCCCTTCCCTTCCCTTCCCTTCCCTTCCCTTCCCTTCCCTTCCTTTCCCTTCCCTTCCCTTCCCTTCACGCACCTTCCCTTCCCTTCCCTTCACGCACCTTCCCTTCCCTTCACGCACCTTACCATCCCTTCCATTCACGCACCTTCCCTTCCCGCATCTTCCCGCACCTTCACTTCCATTCCCGCACCTGCCCTTCCCTTCCCGCATCTTCCCTTCCCGCACCTTCCCTTCCCTTCCCACACCTTCCCTTCCCTTCCCGCACCTTCCCTTCCCTTCCTGCACCTTCCCTTCCCTTCCCGAATCTTCCCTTCCTGCAAATTCCCTTCCCACACCTTCCCTACCCTTCCCGCATCCTCCCTCCCCGCACCTTCCCTTCCCGCACCTTCCCTTCCCTTCCCGCACCTTCCTTTCCCGCACCTTCCCTTCCCTTCCCTACCATTCCCGCACCTTCCCTTCCCTTCTCGCACCTTCCCTCCCTGCACCTTCCCTTCCCGCAGCTTCCCGCACCTTCCCTTCCCATCCCGCACCTGCCCTTCCCTTCCCGCACCTTCCCATCCCGCACCTTCCCTTCCCGCATCTTCCCTTCCCTTCCCGCACCTTCCCTTCCCGCACCTTCCCGCACCTTCTCGCACCTTCCCTTCCCTTCTCGCGTCTTCCCTTCCTGCACCTTCCCTTCCCGCACCTTCCCTTCCCTTCCCTTCCCTTCCCTTCCATTCCCGTCCCTTCACTTCCCTTCCCGTCCCACACCTTTCCTTCCCTTCCCTTCCCTTCCCTTCCCTTCCCTTCCCTTCCCTTCCCTTCCCTTCCCTTCCCTTCCCTTCCCTTCCCTTCCCGCACATTCCCTTCCCTCACCTTCCTTCCCTTCCCTTCCCTTCCCTTCCCGAACATTCCCTTCCCTCACCTTCCCTTCCCTTCCCTTCCCTTCCCTTCCCTTCCCTTACCGCACCTTCCCGCACCTTCCCTTCCCTTCCCGCACCTTCCCTTCCCTTCCCTTCACGCACCTTCCCTTCCCTTCACGCACCTTCCCTTCCCTTCCCGCTCCTGCCCTTCCCTTCCTGCACCTTCCCTTCCCGCACCTTCCCTTCCCTTCCCACACCCTCCCGCACCTTCCCGCACCTTCCCTTACCTTCCCGCACCTTCCCGATCTTCCAGCACCTTCCCACACCTTCCCGCACCTTCCTGCACCTTCTGTTCACTTCCCTTACGTTCCCTTCCCTTCCGTTCCCTTCTCTTCCCTTCCCTTCCCTTCCCTTCCCACACATTTCCTTCCCTTCCCTTCCCTTCCCTTCCCTTCCCTTCCCTTCCCTTCCCTTCCCTTCCCTTCCCTTCACGCACCATCCCATCCCTTCCCTTCACGCGCCTTCCCTTCCCGCATCTTCCCGCACCTTCCCTTCCCTTCCCGCACCAGCCCTTCCCTTCCCGCACCTTCCCTTCCCGCACCTTCCCTTCCCTTCCCACACCTTCCCTTCCCACACCTTCCCTTCCCGAACTTTCCCTTTCCTGCCCGCACCTTCCCTTCCCTTCCCTTCCTGCACCTTCTCTTCCCTTCCCGCACCTTCTCTTCCCTTCCCACACCTTCCCGCACCTTCCCTTCCCGCACCTTCCCACACCTTCCCGCACCTTCCCTAACCTACCCTTCCCACACCTTCCCTTCCCGCGCCTTCCCTTCCTGCAACTTCCATTCCCTTCCTTTCCCTTCCCTTCCCTTCCCTTCCCTTCCCTTCCCTTCCCTTCCCTTCCCTTCCCTTCCCTTCCCTTCCCTTCCCTTCCCTTCCCTTCCCTTCCGTTCCCTTCCCTTCCCTTCCCTTCCCTTCCCACACATTTCCTTCCCTTACCTGCCCGCACCTTCCCTTCCCTTCCCTTCCCTTCCCTTCCCTTCCCTTCCCTTCCCTTCCCTTCCCTTCCCTTCCCTTCCCTTCCCTTCCCTTCCCTTCCCTTCACGCACCTTCCCTTCCCTTCCCTTCACGCACCTTCCCTTCCCTTCCCTTCACGCACCTTCCCTTCCCGCACCTGCCCTTCCCTTCCCGCACCTTCCCTTCCCGCACCTTCCCTTCCCTTCCCACACCCTCCCGCAGCTTCCCGCACCTTCCCTTCCCATCCCGCACCTGCCCTTCCCGTCCCGCACCTTCCCATCCCGCACCTTCCCTTCCCGCATCTTCCCTTCCCTTCCCGCACCTTCCCTTCCCGCACCTTCCCGCACCTTCCCGCACCTTCCCTTCCCTTCCCGCGTCTTCCCTTCCTGCACCTTCCCTTACCGCACCTTCCCTTCCCTTCCCTTCCCTTCCCTTCCCTTCCCGTCCCTTCCCTTCCCTCCCCTTCACTTCCCTTCCCGTCCCACACCTTTCCTTCCCTTCCCTTCCCTTCCCTTCCCTTCCCTTCCCTTCCCTTCCCTTCCCTTCCCTTCCCGCACATTCCCTTCCCTCACCTTCCCTTCCCTTCCCTTCCCTTCCCTTCCCTTCCCTTCCCTTCCCGCACCTTACCTTCCCTTCTCGCACCTTCCCTTCCATTCCCTTCCCTTCCCGCACCTGCCCTTCCCGCACCTTCCCGCACCCTCCCGCACCTTCCCGCACCTTCCCTTACCTTCCCACACCTTCCCGATCTTCCAGCACCTTCCCACAATTTCCCGCACTATCCCGCACCTTCCCTTCACTTCCCTTACGTTCCCTTCCCTTCCGTCCCCTTCCCTTCCCTTCCCTTCCCTTCCCTTCCCTTCCCTTCCCTTCCCTTCCCTTCCCTTCCCGCACCTTACCTTCCTTTCTCGCCCCTTCCCTTTCCTTCCCGCACCTTACCGCACCTTCCCTTCCCGCACCTTCCCGCACCCTCCCGCACCTTCCCGCATCTTCCCTTACCTTCCCACACCTTCCCGATCTTCCAGTACCTTCGCACACCTTCCCGCACCTTCCTGCACCTTCCCTTCCCTTCCCTTACGTTCCCTTCCCTTCCGTTCCCTTCTCTTCCCTTCCCTTCCCTTCCCTTCCCTTCCCTTCCCTTCCCTTCCCTTCCGTTCCCTTCCCTTCCCTTCCCTTCCCTTCCCACACATTTCCTTCCCTTACCTGCCCGCACCTTCCCTTCCCTTCCCTTCCCTTCCCTTCCCTTCCCGTCCCTTCCCTTCCCTCCCCTTCACTTCCCTTCCCGTCCCACACCTTTCCTTCCCTTCCCTTCCCTTCCCTTCCCTTCCCTTCCCTTCCCTTCCCGCACATTCCCTTCCCTCACCTTCCCTTCCCTTCCCTTCCCTTCCCTTCCCTTCCCTTCCCTTCCCTTCCCTTCCCGCACCTTACCTTCCCTTCTCGCACCTTCCCTTCCATTCCCTTCCCTTCCCGCACCTGCCCTTCCCGCACCTTCCCGCACCCTCCCGCACCTTCCCGCACCTTCCCTTACCTTCCCACACCTTCCCGATCTTCCAGCACCTTCCCACAATTTCCCGCACTATCCCGCACCTTCCCTTCACTTCCCTTACGTTCCCTTCCCTTCCGTCCCCTTCCCTTCCCTTCCCTTCCCTTCCCTTCCCTTCCCTTCCGTTCCCTTCCCACACATTTCCTTCCCTTACATGCCCGCACCTTCCCTTCCCTTCCCTTCCCTTCCCTTCCCTTCCCTTCCCTTCCCTTCCCTTCCCTTCCCTTCCCTTCCCTTCCCTTCCCTTCACGCACCTTCCCTTCCCTTCACGCACCTTCACGCACCTTCCCTTCCCTTCACGCACCTTCCCTTCCCTTCCCTTCCCTTCACGCACCTTCCCTTCCCTTCACGCACTTTCCATTCCCTTCCCTTCACGCACCTTCCCTTCCCTTCCCGCACCTGCCCTTCCCTTCCCGCACCTTCCCTTCCCGCACCTTCCCTTCCCTTCCCACACCCTCCCGCACCTTCCCGCAACTTCCCTTACCTTCCCGCACCTTCCCGATCTTCCAGCACCTTCCCACAACTTCCCGCACGTTCCCGCACCTTCCGTTCACTTCCCTTACGTTCCCTTCCCTTCCGCTCTGTTCTCTTCCCTTCCCTTCCCTTCCCTTCCCACACATTTCCTTCCCTTCCCTTCCCTTCCCTTCCCTTCCCTTCCCTTCCCTTCCCTTCCCTTCCCTTCCCTTCCCTTCCCTTCCTTTCCCTTCCCTTCCCTTCCCTTCACGCACCTTCCCTTCCCTTCCCTTCACGCACCTTCCCTTCCCTTCACGCACCTTACCATCCCTTCCATTCACGCACCTTCCCTTCCCGCATCTTCCCGCACCTTCACTTCCATTCCCGCACCTGCCCTTCCCTTCCCGCATCTTCCCTTCCCGCACCTTCCCTTCCCTTCCCACACCTTCCCTTCCCTTCCCGCACCTTCCCTTCCCTTCCTGCACCTTCCCTTCCCTTCCCGAATCTTCCCTTCCTGCAAATTCCCTTCCCACACCTTCCCTACCCTTCCCGCACCCTCCCTCCCCGCACCTTCCCTTCCCGCACCTTCCCTTCCCTTCCCGCACCTTCCTTTCCCGCACCTTCCCTTCCCTTCCCTACCATTCCCGCACCTTCCCTTCCCTTCTCGCACCTTCCCTCCCTGCACCTTCCCTTCCCGCAGCTTCCCGCACCTTCCCTTCCCATCCCGCACCTGCCCTTCCCTTCCCGCACCTTCCCATCCCGCACCTTCCCTTCCCGCATCTTCCCTTCCCTTCCCGCACCTTCCCTTCCCGCACCTTCCCGCACCTTCTCGCACCTTCCCTTCCCTTCTCGCGTCTTCCCTTCCTGCACCTTCCCTTCCCGCACCTTCCCTTCCCTTCCCTTCCCTTCCCTTCCATTCCCGTCCCTTCACTTCCCTTCCCGTCCCACACCTTTCCTTCCCTTCCCTTCCCTTCCCTTCCCTTCCCTTCCCTTCCCTTCCCTTCCCTTCCCTTCCCACACATTCCCTTCCCTCACCTTCCCTTCCCTTCCCTTCCCTTCCCTTCCCGAACATTCCCTTCCCTCACCTTCCCTTCCCTTCCCTTCCCTTCCCGCACCTTCCCGCACCTTCCCGCACCTTCCCGCACCTTCCCTTCCCTTCCCTTCACGCACCTTCCCTTCCCTTCACGCACCTTCCCTTCCCTTCCCGCTCCTGCCCTTCCCTTCCTGCACCTTCCCTTCCCGCACCTTCCCTTCCCTTCCCACACCCTCCCGCACCTTCCCGCACCTTCCCTTACCTTCCCGCACCTTCCCGATCTTCCAGCACCTTCCCACACCTTCCCGCACCTTCCTGCACCTTCTGTTCACTTCCCTTACGTTCCCTTCCCTTCCGTTCCCTTCTCTTCCCTTCCCTTCCCTTCCCTTCCCACACATTTCCTTCCCTTCCCTTCCCTTCCCTTCCCTTCCCTTCCCTTCCCTTCCCTTCCCTTCCCTTCCCTTCCCTTCACGCACCATCCCATCCCTTCCCTTCACGCGCCTTCCCTTCCCGCATCTTCCCGCACCTTCCCTTCCCTTCCCGCACCAGCCCTTCCCTTCCCGCACCTTCCCTTCCCGCACCTTCCCTTCCCTTCCCACACCTTCCCTTCCCACACCTTCCCTTCCCGAACTTTCCCTTTCCTGCCCGCACCTTCCCTTCCCTTCCCTTCCTGCACCTTCTCTTCCCTTCCCGCACCTTCTCTTCCCTTCCCACACCTTCCCGCACCTTCCCTTCCCGCACCTTCCCACACCTTCCCGCACCTTCCCTAACCTACCCTTCCCACACCTTCCCTTCCCGCGCCTTCCCTTCCTGCAACTTCCATTCCCTTCCTTTCCCTTCCCTTCCCTTCCCTTCCCTTCCCTTCCCTTCCCTTCCCTTCCCTTCCCTTCCCTTCCCTTCCCTTCCCTTCCCTTCCCTTCCCTTCCCTTCCCTTCCCTTCCCTTCCCTTCCCTTCCCACACATTTCCTTCCCTTACCTGCCCGCACCTTCCCTTCCCTTCCCTTCCCTTCCCTTCCCTTCCCTTCCCTTCCCTTCCCTTCCCTTCCCTTCCCTTCCCTTCCCTTCCCTTCCCTTCCCTTCCCTTCACGCACCTTCCCTTCCCTTCCCTTCACGCACCTTCCCTTCCCTTCCCTTCACGCACCTTCCCTTCCCGCACCTGCCCTTCCCTTCCCGCACCTTCCCTTCCCGCACCTTCCCTTCCCTTCCCACACCCTCCCGCAGCTTCCCGCACCTTCCCTTCCCATCCCGCACCTGCCCTTCCCGTCCCGCACCTTCCCATCCCGCACCTTCCCTTCCCGCATCTTCCCTTCCCTTCCCGCACCTTCCCTTCCCGCACCTTCCCGCACCTTCCCGCACCTTCCCTTCCCTTCCCGCGTCTTCCCTTCCTGCACCTTCCCTTACCGCACCTTCCCTTCCCTTCCCTTCCCTTCCCTTCCCTTCCCGTCCCTTCCCTTCCCTCCCCTTCACTTCCCTTCCCGTCCCACACCTTTCCTTCCCTTCCCTTCCCTTCCCTTCCCTTCCCTTCCCTTCCCGCACATTCCCTTCCCTCACCTTCCCTTCCCTTCCCTTCCCTTCCCTTCCCTTCCCTTCCCTTCCCTTCCCGCACCTTACCTTCCCTTCTCGCACCTTCCCTTCCATTCCCTTCCCTTCCCGCACCTGCCCTTCCCGCACCTTCCCGCACCCTCCCGCACCTTCCCGCACCTTCCCTTACCTTCCCACACCTTCCCGATCTTCCAGCACCTTCCCACAATTTCCCGCACTATCCCGCACCTTCCCTTCACTTCCCTTACGTTCCCTTCCCTTCCGTCCCCTTCCCTTCCCTTCCCTTCCCTTCCCTTCCCTTCCCTTCCCTTCCCTTCCCTTCCCTTCCCTTCCCGCACCTTACCTTCCTTTCTCGCCCCTTCCCTTTCCTTCCCGCACCTTACCGCACCTTCCCTTCCCGCACCTTCCCGCACCCTCCCGCACCTTCCCGCATCTTCCCTTACCTTCCCACACCTTCCCAATCTTCCAGTACCTTCGCACACCTTCCCGCACCTTCCTGCACCTTCCCTTCCCTTCCCTTACGTTCCCTTCCCTTCCGTTCCCTTCTCTTCCCTTCCCTTCCCTTCCCTTCCCTTCCCTTCCCTTCCCTTCCCTTCCCTTCCCTTCCGTTCCCTTCCCTTCCCTTCCCTTCCCTTCCCACACATTTCCTTCCCTTACCTGCCCGCACCTTCCCTTCCCTTCCCTTCCCTTCCCTTCCCTTCCCTTCCCTTCCCTTCCCTTCCCTTCCCTTCCCTTCCCTTCCCTTCCCTTCCCTTCCCTTCCCTTCCCTTCCCTTCCCTTCCCTTCCCTTCACGCACCTTCCCTTCCCTTCCCTTCACGCACCTTCCCTTCCCTTCCCTTCACGCAACTTCCCTTCCCGCACCTGCCCTTCCCTTCCCGCACCTTCCCTTCCCGCACCTTCCCTTCCCTTCCCACACCCTCCCGCAGCTTCCCGCACCTTCCCTTCCCATCCCGCACCTGCCCTTCCCGTCCCGCACCTTCCCATCCCGCACCTTCCCTTCCCGCATCTTCCCTTCCCTTCCCGCACCTTCCCTTCCCGCACCTTCCCGCACCTTCCCGCACCTTCCCTTCCCTTCCCGCGTCTTCCCTTCCTGCACCTTCCCTTACCGCACCTTCCCTTCCCTTCCCTTCCCTTCCCTTCCCGTCCCTTCCCTTCCCTCCCCTTCACTTCCCTTCCCGTCCCACACCTTTCCTTCCCTTCCCTTCCCTTCCCTTCCCTTCCCTTCCCTTCCCTTCCCTTCCCTTCCCTTCCCTTCCCGCACATTCCCTTCCCTCACCTTCCCTTCCCTTCCCTTCCCTTCCCTTCCCTTCCCTTCCCTTCCCTTCCCGCACCTTACCTTCCCTTCTCGCACCTTCCCTTCCATTCCTTTCCCTTCCCGCACCTGCCCTTCCCGCACCTTCCCGCACCCTCCCGCACCTTCCCGCACCTTCCCTTACCTTCCCACACCTTCCCGATCTTCCAGCACCTTCCCACAATTTCCCGCACTATCCCGCACCTTCCCTTCACTTCCCTTACGTTCCCTTCCCTTCCGTCCCCTTCCCTTCCCTTCCCTTCCCTTCCCTTCCCTTCCCTTCCGTTCCCTTCCCACACATTTCCTTCCCTTACATGCCCGCACCTTCCCTTCCCTTCCCTTCCCTTCCCTTCCCTTCCCTTCCCTTCCCTTCCCTTCCCTTCCCTTCCCTTCACGCACCTTCCCTTCCCTTCACGCACCTTCACGCACCTTCCCTTCCCTTCACGCACCTTCCCTTCCCTTCCCTTCCCTTCACGCACCTTCCCTTCCCTTCACGCACTTTCCATTCCCTTCCCTTCACGCACCTTCCCTTCCCTTCCCGCACCTGCCCTTCCCTTCCCGCACCTTCCCTTCCCGCACCTTCCCTTCCCTTCCCACACCCTCCCGCACCTTCCCGCAACTTCCCTTACCTTCCCGCACCTTCCCGATCTTCCAGCACCTTCCCACAACTTCCCGCACGTTCCCGCACCTTCCGTTCACTTCCCTTACGTTCCCTTCCCTTCCGCTCTGTTCTCTTCCCTTCCCTTCCCTTCCCTTCCCACACATTTCCTTCCCTTCCCTTCCCTTCCCTTCCCTTCCCTTCCCTTCCCTTCCCTTCCCTTCCCTTCCCTTCCCTTCCCTTCCTTTCCCTTCCCTTCCCTTCCCTTCACGCACCTTCCCTTCCCTTCCCTTCACGCACCTTCCCTTCCCTTCACGCACCTTACCATCCCTTCCATTCACGCACCTTCCCTTCCCGCATCTTCCCGCACCTTCACTTCCATTCCCGCACCTGCCCTTCCCTTCCCGCATCTTCCCTTCCCGCACCTTCCCTTCCCTTCCCACACCTTCCCTTCCCTTCCCGCACCTTCCCTTCCCTTCCTGCACCTTCCCTTCCCTTCCCGAATCTTCCCTTCCTGCAAATTCCCTTCCCACACCTTCCCTACCCTTCCCGCACCCTCCCTCCCCGCACCTTCCCTTCCCGCACCTTCCCTTCCCTTCCCGCACCTTCCTTTCCCGCACCTTCCCTTCCCTTCCCTACCATTCCCGCACCTTCCCTTCCCTTCTCGCACCTTCCCTCCCTGCACCTTCCCTTCCCGCAGCTTCCCGCACCTTCCCTTCCCATCCCGCACCTGCCCTTCCCTTCCCGCACCTTCCCATCCCGCACCTTCCCTTCCCGCATCTTCCCTTCCCTTCCCGCACCTTCCCTTCCCGCACCTTCCCGCACCTTCTCGCACCTTCCCTTCCCTTCTCGCGTCTTCCCTTCCTGCACCTTCCCTTCCCGCACCTTCCCTTCCCTTCCCTTCCCTTCCCTTCCATTCCCGTCCCTTCACTTCCCTTCCCGTCCCACACCTTTCCTTCCCTTCCCTTCCCTTCCCTTCCCTTCCCTTCCCTTCCCTTCCCTTCCCTTCCCTTCCCTTCCCGCACATTCCCTTCCCTCACCTTCCCTTCCCTTCCCTTCCCTTCCCGAACATTCCCTTCCCTCACCTTCCCTTCCCTTCCCTTCCCTTCCCTTCCCTTCCCTTCCCTTCCCTTCCCGCACCTTCCCGCACCTTCCCTTCCCTTCCCGCACCTTCCCTTCCCTTCCCTTCACGCACCTTCCCTTCCCTTCACGCACCTTCCCTTCCCTTCCCGCTCCTGCCCTTCCCTTCCTGCACCTTCCCTTCCCGCACCTTCCCTTCCCTTCCCACACCCTCCCGCACCTTCCCGCACCTTCCCTTACCTTCCCGCACCTTCCCGATCTTCCAGCACCTTCCCACACCTTCCCGCACCTTCCTGCACCTTCTGTTCACTTCCCTTACGTTCCCTTCCCTTACGTTCCCTTCCCTTCCCTTCCCTTCCCTTCCCTTCCCTTCCCTTCCCTTCCCTTCCCTTCCCTTCACGCGCCTTCCCTTCCCGCATCTTCCCGCACCTTCCCTTCCCTTCCCGCACCAGCCCTTCCCTTCCCGCACCTTCCCTTCCCGCACCTTCCCTTCCCTTCCCACACCTTCCCTTCCCACACCTTCCCTTCCCGAACTTTCCCTTTCCTGCCCGCACCTTCCCTTCCCTTCCCTTCCTGCACCTTCTCTTCCCTTCCCGCACCTTCTCTTCCCTTCCCACACCTTCCCGCGCCTTCCCTTCCCGCACCTTCCCACACCTTCCCGCACCTTCCCTAACCTACCCTTCCCACACCTTCCCTTCCCGCGCCTTCCCTTCCTGCAACTTCCATTCCCTTCCTTTCCCTTCCCTTCCCTTCCCTTCCCTTCCCTTCCCTTCCCTTCCCTTCCCTTCCCTTCCCTTCCCTTCCCTTCCCTTCCCTTCCCGCACATTCCCTTCCCTCACCTTCCCTTCCCTTCCCTTCCCTTCCCTTCCCTTCCCTTCCCTTCCCTTCCCGCACCTTACCTTCCTTTCTCGCCCCTTCCCTTTCCTTCCCGCACCTTACCGCACCTTCCCTTCCCGCACCTTCCCTCACCTTACCTTCCCTTCTCGCACCTTCCCTTCCATTCCCTTCCCTTCCCGCACCTGCCCTTCCTGCACCTTCCCGCACCCTCCCGCACCTTCCCGCACCTTCCCTTACCTTCCCACACCTTCCCGATCTTCCAGCACCTTCCCACACTTTCCCGCACTATCCCGCACCTTCCCTTCACTTCCCTTACGTTCCCTTCCCTTCCGTTCCCTTCTCTTCCCTTCCCTTCCCTTCCCTTCCCTTCCCTTCCCTTCCCTTCCCTTCCCACACCTTCCCACACATTTCCTTCCCTTACATGCCCGCACCTTCCCTTCCCTTCCCTTCCCTTCCCTTCCCTTCCCTTCCCTTCCCTTCCCTTCCCTTCCCTTCCCTTCCCTTCCCTTCCCTTCCCTTCCCTTCCCTTCACGCACCTTCCCTTCCCTTCACGCACCTTCCCTTCCCTTCCCTTCCCTTCCCTTCCCTTCCCTTCCCTTCCCTTCCCTTCACGCACCTTCCCTTCCGTTCACGCACCTTCCCTTCCCTTCCCGCACCTGCCCTTCCCTTCCCGCACCTTCCCTTCCCGCACCTTCCCTTCCCTTCCCACACCCTCCCGCACCTTCCCGCAACTTCCCTTACCTTCCCGCACCTTCCCGATCTTCCAGCACCTTCCCACAACTTCCCGCACATTCCCGCACCTTCCGTTCACTTCCCTTACGTTCCCTTCCCTTCCGCTCCGTTCTCTTCCCTTCCCTTCCCTTCCCTTCCCACACATTTCCTTCCCTTCCCTTCCCTTCCCTTCCCTTCCCTTCCCTTCCCTTCCCATCCCTTCCCTTCCCTTCCCTTCCCTTCCCTTCCCTTCCCTTCCCTTCACGCACCTTCCCTTCACGCACCTTCCCTTCCCTTCACGCACCTTACCATCCCTTCCCTTCACGCACCTTCCCTTCCCGCATCTTCCCGCACCTTCACTTCCATTCCCGCACCTGCCCTTCCCTTCCCGCACCTTCCCTTCCCGCACCTTCCCTTACCTTCCCACACCTTCCCTTCCCTTCCCGCACCTTCCCTTCCCTTCCTGCACCTTCCCTTCCCTTCCCGAACCTTCCCTTCCTGCAAATTCCCTTCCCACACCTTCCCTACCCTTCCCGCACCCTCCCTCCCCGCACCTTCCCTTCCCGCACCTTCCCTTCCCTTCCCGCAACTTCCTTTCCCGCACCTTCCCTTCCCTTCCCTACCATTCCCGCACCTTCCCTTCCCTTCTCGCACCTTCCCTCCCTGCACCTTCCCTTCCCGCAGCTTCCCGCACCTTCCCTTCCCATCCCGCACCTGCCCTTCCCTTCCCGCACCTTCCCATCCCGCACCTTCCCTTCCCGCATCTTCCCTTCCCTTCCCGCACCTTCCCTTCCCGCACCTTCCCGCACCTTCCCGCACCTTCCCTTCCCTTCCCGCGTCTTCCCTTCCTGCACCTTCCCTTCCCGCACCTTCCCTTCCCTTCCCTTCCCTTCCCTTCCCTTCCATTCCCGTCCCTTCCCTTCCCTCCCCTTCACTTCCCTTCCCGTCCCACACCTTTCCTTCCCTTCCCTTCCCTTCCCTTCCCTTCCGTTCCCTTCCCTTCCCTTCCCTTCCCTTCCCTTCCCGCACATTCCCTTCCCTCACCTTCCCTTCCCTTCCCTTCCCTTCCCTTCCCTTCCCGCACATTCCCTTCCCTCACCTTCCCTTCCCTTCCCTTCCCTTCCCTTCCCTTCCCTTCCCTTCCCTTCCCTTCCCGCACCTTCCCTTCCCTTCCCTTCACGCACCTTCCCTTCCCTTCCTGCTCCTGCCCTTCCCTTCCTGCACCTTCCCTTCCTGCACCTTCCCTTCCCTTCCCACACCCTCCCGCACCTTCCCGCACCTTCCCTTACCTTCCCGCACCTTCCCGATCTTCCAGCACCTTCCCACACCTTCCCGCACCTTCCCGCACCTTCTGTTCACTTCCCTTACGTTCCCTTCCCTTCCGTTCCCTTCTCTTCCCTTCCCTTCCCTTCCCTTCCCACACATTTCCTTCCCTTCCCTTCCCTTCCCTTCCCTTCCCTTCCCTTCCCTTCCCTTCACGCACCATCCCATCCCTTCCCTTCACGCGCCTTCCCTTCCCGCATCTTCCCGCACCTTCCCTTCCCTTCCCGCACCAGCCCTTCCCTTCCCGCACCTTCCCTTCCCGCACCTTCCCTTCCCTTCCCACACCTTCCCTTCCCACACCTTCCCTTCCCGAACTTTCCCTTTCCTGCCCGCACCTTCCCTTCCCTTCCCTTCCTGCACCTTCTCTTCCCTTCCCGCACCTTCTCTTCCCTTCCCACACCTTCCCGCACCTTCCCTTCCCGCACCTTCCCACACCTTCCCGCACCTTCCCGAACCTACCCTTCCCACACCTTCCCTTCCCACGCCTTCCCTTCCTGCAACTTCCATTCCCTTCCTTTCCCTTCCCTTCCCTTCCCTTCCCTTCCCTTCCCTTCCCTTCCCTTCCCTTCCCTTCCCTTCCCGCACCTTCCCTTCCCTTCCCTTCCTGCACCTTCCCTTCCCTTCCTGCACCTTCCCTTCCCTTCCTGCACCTTCCCTTCCCGCACCTTCTCTTCCCTTCCCTTCCCTTCCCGCACCTTCCCGCACCTTCCCGCACCTTCCCTTCCCACACCTTCCCTTCCCGCACCTTTCCTTCCCTTCCCGCAACTTTCCTTCCTGCACCTTCCCTTCCCGCACCTTCCCTTCCCTTCCCTTTCCTTCCCTTGCCTTCCCTTCCCTTCCCGCACCTTACAGCACCTTCCCTTCCCTTCCCTTCCCGTCCCACACCTTTCCTTCCCTTCCCTACCCGCACCTTCCCTTCCCTTCCCTTCCCTTCCCTTCCCTTCCCTTCCCTTCCCTTCCCTTCCCTTCCCTTCCCTTCCCTTCCCTTCCCTTCCCTTCCCTTCCCTTCCCTTCCCTTCCTTTCCCTTCCCTTCCCTTCCATTCCCTTCCCTTCCCTTCCCTTCCCACACCTTCCCTTCCCTTCCCACACCTTCCCTTCCCTTCAAGCACCTTCCCTTCCCTTCCCGCACCTTTCCTTCCCTCACCTTCCTTCCCGCAACTTCCCTTTCCTCAACTTCCCTTCCCTTCTCTTCCCTTCCCTTCCCTGCCCGCACCTTCCCGCACCTTCCCGCACCTTCCCTTCCCCCACCTTCCCTTCCCTTCCCACAACTTCCATTCCCGTACCTTCCCTTCCCGCAACTTCCCTTCCCGCACTTTCCCTTCCCTTCCCGCACCTTCCCTTCCCTTCCCTTCCTGCACCTTCTCTTCCCTTCCCGCACCTTCCCTTCCCTTCCCACACCTTCCCGCACCTTCCGTTCCCGCACCATCCCACACCTTCCCGCACCTTCCCGCATCTTCCAACACCTTCCTGCACCTTCCCGCACCTTCCCGAACCTACACTTCCAACACCTTCACTTCCCGCGCCTTCCCTTCCTGCAACTTCCATTCCCTTCCCTTCCCTTCCCTTCCCTTCCCTTCCCTTCCCTTCCCTTCCCTTCCCTTCCCTTCCCTTCCCTTCCCTTCCCTTCGCTTCCCTTCCCTTCCCTTCCCTTCCCTTCCTGCACCTTTCCTTCCCGCACCTTCTCTTCCCTTCCCTTCCCTTCCCGCACCTTCCCGCACCTTCCCGCACCTTCCCTTCCCGTACCTTCCCTTCCCGCACCTTTCCTTCCCTTCCCGCACCTTCCCTTCCCGCACCTTCCCTTCCCGCACCTTCCCTTCCCTTCCCTTTCCTTCCCTTCCCTTCCCTTCCCTTCCTTTCCCTTCCTGCACCTTCCCTTCCCTTCCCGCACATTCCCTTCCCTTCCCTTCCCTTCCCTTCCCTTCCCGTCCCACACCTTTCCTTCCCTTCCCTACCCGCACCTTCCCTTCCCTTCCCTTCCATTCCCTTCCCTTCCCGCACCTTCCGTTCCCTTCCCGCACCTTCCCGCACCTTCCCGCACCTTCCCTTCCTGCACCTTCCCTTCCCTTCCGGCTCCTTCCCTTCCCACACCTTCCCTTCCCGCACCTTCCCTTCTCGCACATTCCCTTCCCGTACCATGCCTTCCCGCACCTTCTCTTCCCTTCCCGCACCTTCCCTTCCCGCACCTTCCTTTCCCTTCCCTTCCCTTCCCGCACCTTCCCTTCCCGCACCTTCCCTTCCCACACCTTCCTTTCCCGCACCTTCCCTTCCCTTCCCTTCCCTTCCCGCACCTTCCCTTCCCGCACCTTCATGCACCTTTCCGCACCTTCCCTTCCCGCACCTTCCCTTCCCTTCCCACACCTTCCCTTCCGCACCTTCCCTTCCCTTTCCTTCCCTTCCCTTTCCTTCCCTTCCCTTCCCTTCCCTTCCCTTCCCTTCCCTTCCCTTCCCTTCCCTTCCCTTCCCTTCCCTTCCCTTCCCACACGTTTCCTTCCCTTTCCTGCCCGCAACTGCCATTCCCTTCCCTTCCCTTCCCTTCCATTCCATTCATTTCCCTTCACTTCCCTTCCCGCACCTTCCCTTCCCGCACCTTCCCGCACCTTCCCTTCCCTTCCCTTCCCTTCCCTTCCCTTCCCTTCCCTTCCCATCCCTTCCCTTCCCTTCCCTTCCCTTCCCTTCCCTTCCCTTCCCTTCCCTTCCCTTCCCTTCCCTTCCCTTCCCTTCCCTTCCTGCACTTTCCCGCATCTTCCAGCACCTTCCCACACCTTCCCGCACCTTCCCGCACCTTCCCGCACCTTCCATTCCCGTACCTTCCCTTCCCGCACCTTCCCTTCCCGCACCTTCCGTTCCCTTCCCTTCCGTTCCCTTTTCTTCCCTTCACTTCCCTTCCCTTCCCTTCCCTTCCCTTCCCTTCCCTTCCCTTCCCTTCCCTTCCCTTCCCTTCCCTTCCCTTCCCTTCCCTTCCTTTCCCTTCTCTTCCCTTCCCTTCCCTTCCCTTCCCTTCCCTTCCCTTCCCTTCCCTACCTTCCCGCACCTTCCCTTCCCTTCCCACACCTTTCTTTCTCTTCCCTTTCCTTCCCTTCCCTTCCCGCACCTTCCCTTCCCTTCCCTTCCCTTCCCTTCCCTTCCCTTCCCTTCCCTTCCCTTCCCTTCCCTTCCCTTCCCTTCCCTTCCCACATGTTTCCTTCCCTTTCCTGCCCGCACCTTCCCTTCCCTTCCCTTCCCTTCCCTTCCCTTCCCTTCCCTTCCCTTCCCTTCCCTTCCCTTCCCTTCCCTTCCCTTCCCTTCCCTTCCCTTCCCTTCCCTTCCCTTCCTGCACCTTCTTTTCCCTTCCCTTCCCTTCCCTTCCCTTCCCTTCCCTTCCCTTCCCTTCCCGCACCTTCCCTTCCCTTCCCGCACCTTCCCTTCCCTTCCCTTCCCGCACCTTCCCTTCCCGCACCTTCCCTTCCCTTCTCTTCCCTTCCATTCCCATCCCTTCTCTTCCCTTCCCTTCCCTTCCTTCACCTTCCCGCACCTTACCGCACCTTCCCGCACCTTCCTGCACCTTCTCTTCCCTTCCCGCACCTTTCCTGCCCTTCCCTCACCTTCCCTTCCCGCTAATTCCCTTCCCGCACCTTCCCGCACCTTCCGTTCCCTTCCCGCACCTTCCCGCAACTTCCCTTCCCGCACCTTCCCGCACCTTCCTGCACCTCCCGCACCTTTCCGCACCTTCCCGCACCATCTCTCACCTTCCCTTCCCGCACCTTCCCTTCCCGCACCTTCCCCTCCCTTCCCGCACCTTCCGTTCCCGTAGCTTCCCTTCCCTTCCCTTCCCTTCCCGCACCTTCCCTTCCCGCAATTTCCCGCACCTTCCGGCACCTTCCAGCACCTTCCCGCACCTTCCCGCACCTTTCCGCACCTTCCCTTCCCGCACCTGCACTTCCCGCACCTTCAGTTCCCTTCCCTACCCTACCCTTCCCTTCCCTTCCCTTCCCTTCCCTTCCCTTCCCTTCCCTTCCCTTCCCTTCCCTTCCCTTCCCTTCCCTTCCCTTCCCTTCCCTTCCCTTCCATTCCCTTCCCTTCCCTTTCCATCCCTTCCCTTCCCTTCCCTTCCCTTCCCTTCCCTTCCCTTTCCGCACCTTCACTTCCCTTCCTGCACCTTCCCGCACCTTCCCTTCCCTTCCCTTCCTGCACCTTCCTGCACCTTCCCGCACCTTCCCTTCCTGCAGCTTCCCTTCCCACAGCATCCCTTCCCGCACCGCACCTTCTCTTCCCGCACCTTCCCTTCCCTTTCCTTACTGCACCTTCCCTTCCCTTCCCGCACCTTCCCTTCCCTTCCCTTCCTGCACCTTCCCTTCCCTTCCCTTCCCTTCCCGTACCTTCCCTTCCCGCAGCTTCCCTTCCCTTCCCGCACCTTCCTGCACCTTCCCTTTCCGCGCCTTCCCTTCCCTTCCCTTCCCTTCCCACACCTTCCCTTCCCACACCTTCCCTTCCTGCACCTTCCCTTCCCTTCCTGCACCTTCCCTTCCCTTCCCTTCCCTTCCTTTCCCTTCCCTTCCCGCACCTTCCCTTCCCTTCCCGCACCTTCCCTTCCCTTCCCTTCCCTTCCCTTCCCTTCCCTTCCCGCGCCTTCCCTTCCCGCGCCTTCCCTTCCCTTCCCTTCCCTTCCCGCGCCTTCCCTTCCCTTCCCTTCCCTTCCCTTCCCTTCCCTTCCCTTCCCTTCCCTTCCCGCACCTTCCCGCACCTTCCCTTCCCTTCCCTTCCCGCACCTTCCCTTCCCTTCCCTTCCCTTCCCTTCCCTTCCCTTCCCGCACCTTCCCTTCCCGCACCTTCCCGCACCTTCCCGCACCTTCCCGCACCTTCCCTCACCTTCCTGCACAGTGCCGCACCTTCCCTTCCCGCACCTTCCCTTCCCACACCTTCCCTTTCCGCACCTTCCCTTCCCACACCTTCCTTACCCACACCTTCCCTTCATACATCTTTCCTTCCCTTCCCTTCCTGCACATTCCCTTCCCTTCCCTTCCCTTCCCTTCCCCTCCCTTTCCCTCCCTTCCCACACCTTCCCACACCTTCCCACACCTTCCCACACCTTCCCACACCTTCCCGCACCTTCCCTTCCCGCACTTTCCCTTCCCAAACTTTCCCTCACCTTCCCTTCCCGCACCTTCCCTTCCCTTCCTGCACCTTCCCTTAACTTCTCGCACCTTCCCCTTCCGCACCTTCCCTTCCCTTCCCCTGCCCTGCCCTTTCACCTGCCCTTTTCCCTTTCTCTTAATTGTGGTTACTAGAGTATCTGAAGTTTGACACTAAGCATTTTTTTTTTGCTTTGATGTTGAGTTCATGATGCTAATAATCATCCACATCTGTTTTTGTTTTAAATAATTGCATTTGATATAAAATTTATCCCTCAATATAAGAAATACTTTTTCACAAAGAAAAATCTCTATTTATGGAAAAAAGTTATTACTGAAGTTGTTTTGTTGTATTATGCTTGAAAGGGACATGAGTAAAGAAGGACAATTTTCCGGCTTTTCCTTTTTTCCAATTAATCCTCTAAGAGAAAAAAAGCATGTATATATGCCTCAATACCTATTCCGTTTGTGAGTGAGAAGAAAGAAAATAGCAGTGCAACCTGAAGTAATTTTTTCTATTACTGACAAAAATATCAGTTAAAATTTAATAAAAAGAATTGTTCTACACTTTTCACTGAAAATTGTTTATATTTTTTAGTGACTCTACATAAAATTTTCATTGCTGTTGATGTCTGTAGAACAATTAAATGTTTTCCTTAGAGCAGAGGTGTTTAACCTATGCTGAAACAAACTTGCCCATCACAAGAACATTATACATAGGGAATACTGCAGAAAATGTTCTGAAAACATTCATAGAATATAGATATAGAGATAAAAAAATTACATATAATAAATATTGGAAACCTGTCTGATTTTAAGTGCCTTATAAACTTTAGCCAAGGAGTATGACTTTGTATTGAAACAAAAGTCAAAAGCCAAAAAAACCCCAAAACACCTTCAGGAGTGGATGCTATTTTCTGTGAATGTTTTTGGAGGATCTTATCATACCTAAGATAGGCAGCCGCACTGTAGATATTACAAAAAACATTCAAGCTTTAGATCACACAGGCAGGAAAGCAAATCCTATATCTGGAAGTGATGTGTCAGTTGACTTCAAATCTGCTCAGTGTCCTGGTTTGACTTAAAACGAGATCAAATTTCTTTTAGTGAAATTTCCTTTAGCTAAGTTCTTCCAAGTATCTGCATTTTTCTGAAGTTGACTGCATGGGTTTTGGACAGTGTTCACTCTGGAACTGATAATGGTAGCAGTGATATGCAAAAAAGGTCCAGGTTTCTTCTTATTGCTATGGCAGCCCAGGTTGCTGATAAATTTTGTATGCCTCATAAGTGAGAGGGGTATACTCACAGGGAGGGGTGGACCGAACTGGTGACCAAAATTGACCAACTAGGTATTCCATGCCATCCACATCATACACCATATAAAACTGGGAGATCATGAGGGTCTCGTTTTCTTTGTCCATGGCTGGCATCTGAACAGGGGTCTGTCAGTTCTGCCTGAGATCTTAGGCCTTGGTTCCAGGCCATGCATCCCTGAATCCAGTTCCTGTCTACTGCAGAGTCCAGCTCAGGACTTCCAGGTGACTGCCCTGCAGCCTCTAGCATGATGCCACCTCTGCCACAGACCACCAGTGTGCTGCACTAGGAAATTCCATATTGGTTTTTTATATTTTGCATTATTTTTCTCTCATTATTAGTAATATTAGTAAAGCATTTTTAACTTTCCAGTTTGTAAGGCTCTCTCACTTTTTCTCCTATTCCCTTTCCTTAGTGGGGAGGGCAGAGGGTTAACAGAGACCATCTGCCGCACTTTATTGTTGCCCTGCAATAAACAGTGACACTCAGGTACATCACAGCTCTGGCCATGGGCACACCCCGATGTATGCATAATCGGGCTAAACCAGGTCTCCAGAGCTGTTCATCCATCAGGCACCCACCATAGAGGCATGAGTGTACCACCAGGCAGGTTCAGGAGGCCAAGGAAGCACAGGGCTGCTTATCAGGCTCCTGTATGACAAATTGTCATCAGATCAAGTTCACAGCAAGGCAGGGACAGAATTCAAGCTGACTTTACTTTTCAATAATAAAGTATGCAGCAAGACAAGGATACTCCAGATAAAGACAGCAGTAGGCAAAAATCAGGACCATATGAAGTGAGGTTGACCCAGAAATGCCAAGAACTTGTCAATCTTCACAACTCCATAGAAAATACGATTTTGAGGAGACAGATTTCACTCAGCATGATAGATCTTGTGTATTTCAGTGCTCATCAAGAAGAGTATATAGCAAAAAGTGGAACTGGATTTAAATATTGTCTTTTTTCAAATTGGTTATTAGCTGGCGTATATTATTCAGAATAGATTTTAAAGCGTATTTAGCATAAAAATTTGATATGAAAACAAACTATGCCATTAGGGTTTCTGCTGTTACAAAAAGCACAAGAATCTCCTGTTTGCAGGATTATCAGTATTGCTCTCACCATGAAATTCTAGTCACTAGCCTGGTAATTCAAATAACTTACTGTCTGTATACATGTGATTGTAGGCTGCTGAATTCGGATACATCTTTTCTTGAGGTCTGTAAAATTACTTTTTTCATACTGCAATAGATCCTACCGACTTTCACTTCAGTGCTAGTTCCCCTGGGATTAATTTTTTGACCATCTGTTGTTACTAATTCAACTAACTTTAAGTTCAATTATGGAGAGGGATGGGTGTTTTGGGGAATATTATGCCTCAGCTGTGCACCACTATGTGGGGTTAGTATCACGCAGGCTTTGCCTTAAGTGTTGATAAATGCAGGGGGAGACAGAAGTAAACCAGAATTAAGGGCATAGAACTAAAAGGATAATAAACTTTGCCATACCTAAACAATCGCCTGACAGCTGCAGTTTTCTCTGTTGCTTCATCCTTTAGGAGTGTTACAGGCAACTCTAGGGAATTTTGAAACTGGCTGTATTCATAAAGAAAAAAGTAAATGAAAATTTGAGATCTATAAAGCAAAAATAGAAGTTTACATTTTTATGACCCTATTCAAAATTAAATGACTGGAAACTTAGTACCCTTCCAATTATGCAGTAATTTTTAAAATAGAGGCTATCATGAAAGAAGAGCACAGGGTAAGCAGTTAGGGTGCTCAGGATTTAAAATGCTGGCTCCAGCACTGAGTTTTGTATGATTTTTGTTAATTAATTGTCCAGGTTTTCCTGTGCAAAATAATTATAATAATATCACAGGAGAGATGGTAGGGCTAATTAATATTTGTAATATACTTTGAATACTATGTTGTGAAATATGATTTAGTTTTATCACTAAAATGACTGTATTTCTTTTTCAATATATAGGCCTGTCACCATCAAGCTCTCCCTTCTTGTGAGGTGAATTTGTCCTGATGGGAAAAATGTGAAGAATGTCAAAAGGTGACTTTGAAAATCAAACTTTCATTATTTTAAAAATTATTAAGTTATTGGTGGAAGAGGCAGAATTAAAATAAAACCATAACAAATGGAACAGTTATAGAAAACAATTAGATGTCAAGAAACATGAGAAAAGTCTTTTTTGCTTCATAGTGCCTTGCTTTCAATATCTTTGTGTCTAGCTTTCTGGGGAAAAAAATAATGTTTGGAGAATTTATACTTGTTTTGTGCTAAGTAGGGTTTACATCTAGTAAGCACACACAAAAAAGTTTGCCTAATTGGAGAGGGTAAGAACAGTGGTTTTGTATGTCTAAACTAAAATAGTTTCTTTTTTTCTTTTCCTTCTTTTATTTTTTTCCTTTCATTTTATTTTCTTTTCCTTTTTTATTCTTGAATATTTTAAGGTCAAATCTATCCATTTTAAGAATGCTTATGTTTGGCATCTCACTGAGGAACACATGGAACTTTGCAGAATTTCATCTGTTGTAAAATGCTCTACATGCTGAAAAATAAACTTGTTTTTTCAGGAGTAACAAATTACTAAAAGAAGGAGTATACCTGTGGGCTAAAGATTCTGAACTGCCAAAACAAGGCTGGGAGTATATTTTGACTCCAGGTGTGTGGGATGGGATAAGATGGTGCAACTATAATTGAATTGACCTAAAGATGTTGCAATTACATTTATTTAAATCTTATTGTAGTTATTACTTGAAAGTAAAGGCTTGATTTTGGTACAATATTTCTTGATGATAAGTATGCTGCAGTGAACTACAGCAATTTCATTAAGTGGGGAGAGACCTCTGGAAAAGACAAGTGTTGTGCACCTTACGCATATCTTGTGCATATCTACATAAACATGTTTAGCCAGTTCAGCTCTCATATTTCCATAATCATATGCCAGACAGTATTTGAAATGCAAACCAAGGGAATGTGTGAATGCCAGCTTCATTCTGAGTTTGACAGAGAAAAGGATCTGCTAAACAGATTTGGGCAAGAGCGAAGTCATGGAAGAGAAGTGGAAGATCATGACTGAGAGGTGAAGGGAGGGAAAAATGACATAAGAAGAGGGTAGGTGTCAAATACTAAGCAGCATAGTAAAGGTGACTTTGTTTCATTTCATGATTCCTAATCAGCTCTGTTGTAAACCTGATTCAGAAGCAAGACTTTGCTGAAAGGAAGAGAGTGGATGTCAACTATATAAAAGATAATTTGTATTTATGAAAAGTCAGAGTAAAAAGATTAAAAGGGTTAGGTAGCTGCTGTAGTTGAGTAGGAATTTGTTTTCTTTTGCTAAAATTCTTCATATCAAAACAGGCAACTGACACTAAAGAGTACTCAGTGCTATTGAAAATCCACAGATGATTCTGTGAAATGGCAACTTCTCATCCCCTGTTTAATTCAAAGATTTCACCCAAAATTGTCTTTACAAATGAGCTATAATACAATATGTAAGGAATAAGGACATTAAGGTGAAGTGTTACATATATTTCTATTATTTTACTAGCAAGGTGCCATGTTTGTTAACTGAGTGTGTATTTGTCTGATAATTACTGCTTAAGGTACTGCTGCTGTTTAGAGGCATCCAATAGAGATTTACAGGAATGTTATTAAAGTAGCATCTAAAGGAAGCAATAGCTATCCAAGCTAATTCTTTCTTAAAATTCTGAATCACCGTTACTTTGTTGCTTAGTAAGTCACTTGATTAATAGATTCATACAGCTTTGCTTAAAGAATTTAATAGGTTTTGCAAATGTAATTTCATATTTGATCTGGTTTTGTCAGTGACATGTTCTTGTTGATAACACAAAAATAATATTTTACTCTGTTGCTGGATGAAATGACAACTTTGCCTTTTAACAACCTCGTAATCACTGTCTGAATAGAGCTCTAGACCCTGGGCTTAGCAACCTGTGATAGTGTTGTTTGATAGTGTTGTACAACGCATTGATTATCAAACAGCACATGCCAAGGCTTCTTAACCTTGAAACCTCCTCGGTCCAACATTGTGAAGCTGTATTGTAAATCTTAAAGGATTTGTGAGAAGGAAAACTGTGTTTCCTTGAGAGCTAGATGTGTACTTAGTGTAGGAAAAATGTTCTATGGAGAAGAATATTGGGTGTGTGAAAGATAATTTCTGTTATACATTATGAACAGAAAGCTGAAATACATGCTGTGTTTTTAAGAAAGAATTTACAAGATCTGAGTGAGGCTAAAATAAGAAAGATAATATTGATTAGTTGACAATTTTGACTGTCTAACCTGAAAATGGAATTGTTTTGGTTTTTTTCTCTCCAGTAAGTGAAAATTGATCTTACAGGTAAATGCAAATACATTGACTTTAGTGGTGAATTCTGTTTTTAATCTTCATGGGATATGCCTTCCAGATCCTCATAATTTTATCCTCACATTAAAGCAAATCTCAGTTTGATGAATAGTATCTAACCTAAAAATTTGCTCCCAAATTAAGGTTAAAAAATAAAGATTGGTTTATTACCTGCATAATAATATTGGTGATTCATTGTAGCTGCTTTTGTTACAGTGTTTCTGTAACTGTGCCTGCCACTAGCTGATACTCACAATATTCCATTAACAAGAGCTAGGGATAGTGGCACATCTGTAGTCACCCATTCAGTTAAATTTGAAGTCCCAGTCCTACTAGTGAGGAACAGCTCTCATTTGTGTCACAATTTCATTTGGTTCTAAGGAGTTTTCCCAGCCTTCCCTTCACATCAAAATGCAAAGAAGGGATTTGCAGAAATTTCTACGGGTAGAAATTTTCTGCCATTTCTACTAGCAGAAAATACCCTGTGCCTGCAGGAAATTATTTATTGGCTATTCTAGACTATTTAAACTACAGCTGCAGCCCTAAACATCCAAATCAGTTATACACTAAATATGTTGCTAATTTCCAGAAAAAGAAACAAAAACAAAGACAAAAAAAGAAACTAGATAATACAAGTTATCAAGCTATCAAAAAATCTGGAGTTCATTTGGACATTTTAGATTTCTTAGTTGACTTTCCTGAAATGCAGACGTCATAGAGGGACCTTATGCTGCCAGAGATCCCATATGTATGAAGGAGCCGTAGGAAGATTACATTTGTCAATATCCCAATTTAAACAGTCAAGATTTTGTAAAACTGTGTTTTCATATATTGACATTACAGTAGGAGTTCTTCTCAGCTGGTTACCGATAGTGGCTTCAACTTCTTTTAACAGCTGCTGTTTTTTCCACATGAGCCAGCAGTTTGACTTGGGGCTCAACCGTAATTCCTGTCTCTTGACAGTGTTCCGTGGGGTGGGAAACTCTTTCAGAATGCTGATGGTACCATGGCCATCACTCAAGATCTCCTACCTGTCTAGCTGAAACAGACCTTTAATTTTTCTTAACAAATTATTTGTAAAAGGGAAGTGTGAACTGTAACTGTTGAGGTATAAGAAGATACATTCCTCTATACTGTTGAGAATATTGTGTTCCAAGAGGTGGGACAACGGTCACCACATCTGAAAATCAGAGTTCCTGTTGCTGCAGTTCTTCTCTCTGGTCTTGGACTCTCTAAACACCTATAAGCTGAGTCAGATTTATTGGGAGTCAGGCTGTTTGGAGAATTTCTTTTTTTTTTTTTTTCTTTTTTAATATAATGATATTTGCCCTACTTCCAAACAAACCAGATTGTTTCCTGGAAACATTTTTTCAATAAATACTAGAGGTCTATTGTGAATTATTATTGGTGTAAGTCTTCATGAAAGTAACAGATTCTGTGATGCCAAGCACCTATGTATGAAGACCTCTAATCTCAGTGAATACTAAGAAAAATTCAAACTGGTTTTTGATATCAAAATATAAGACAGGTCAGTACCTTCACCAGTGTACAAAACTGAAAGTCAAATACATTTGACAGTGAAGAGAGACTGTCTTCTAACAACTATGCCTCAAAACACCCAGGACCATGTAATGAAAAGTCCATGCAAGTCATTGTTACAGAAGAGAAAAATGTTACGTTGTCGTTGTGTAATTCTTATGTATGTTTTGAGAGATCAGATTCAACACTTCATTAGTTTAATTTTGTCCCATTCTAACTCTATTGACATTAATAGAATTAAACCATTCTTCACCTGGAATAATGTAAAAGTAAATTAGATGTTCTATTTTAATTTTTCCTTTTTGATTTTACATTTATTTAAATTCATTTTAAATTAATGTCAAAAGCCTGCAGGGAGAAGCATATTAGACACTTGACTTCTTTCGCTGAAACTGTCAGCCTCAACACAAATTTAATCTGCAGAGAGAAAGCAATGCTTAAAAACTGTTCTTCACTCTTTTCCTCTTCTCCTGCAAGGTTTTTTTGTTTGCTATTTTTTCCATTTTATAGCACATCCATTTGAATTTGAGTATAAAAATACACAGAAAATGATAACTAAAATGTAAGCTTTTAATAAGAAACTTTGGTATAATATCTAACATTATGGGTAGAGTTTCCATTTATTGGAAGCATTTTGTACCCTAGCTCCAGTATGTTTTTTATATATTCCCACATCTCTTTATTGTCTGCTTTTCTTCAGCAATTTACTCTTTGCTAGATGCCATACTCCTGTTTCTATGGAAAGTTTGGACCTGTTCAGAGAAAATTGCAATATGTGATGGTAAATTCTCAAGCAGATTGCTTTAGCACAGGGCTTGGGGAAGCTTGGCTTTAAATGTGAAGAAAAGGCAGTTGAAATTCTCTGGCATGAGAGAAAATATTATAAAAATAAAATCAATTATATTGAAACTTTTTAAAACTGAAGAGCTCTTTTTCCTATGCATTAAGAAGGTATACCTTCCAGAACTGAAACTGAGATAATTGGGTTGTTAGTCTTGCATCTCTTTAAGTAGAGAACTATAAATTTATTATAAACATGCACATTGGAAGTGATTTAATTCAAAGATGTAGAATACAGTTATAATATTCTAGGTAAATCCATTATTTATTCACTCCCTTGGTCTGCAAAAATAAAACTGTTTGAAATAATAGGTAATGTGCTGAGAATTCAGTGGATAAATATCAAGACGTGCTTGAAAGAAAGTTGAACTCAAAAGTGGCTTTAAGATCTAGTTCAGAGAAAAAACCTGAAAGCTTCTGAGTGGAAAAAATTAAGCTGGGAAAGGTTAAGAATGTAGCTAAAAAGGGACTCTAGCAGTAGAACCAAGATCTGGTCTTTTCCATTAAGAAGATTTTGCCTTTTGTAACATCAGAAGGCAGATACAGCAATTGAATGAGACTTCACAACTTGCTGAAGTTCAAGAGCACCCAGGTACCAGCTTCTGTGCTTTTTATTCCCTAGACAATTTGGTAAGACATGAAGGTTGCATCTTTATTTTTTCTGCACATATTTTCAAGAAGGGGAATCTCTGCTTGAAGAACAGAAGCTAGCTGAGGACTTCCTAAAAGGCCATCATGGTCATTAGGTGCTCCATTTGTTCAGTGCACCTGTGATTGAGAATGGATGGGTAAGACAAAGAATTGAGGCTTTTTATTCTTAGCATCTGAAAATTAGGGAGTGATTCAGGCCCATCTCTCCCTCTTGTCTTTCCTTCACTGTACAAGTTCTATGCCATGTCACAGGATGAATTTTGTATAAATGGATCATGTCCTGCAGAAGACTTTAGTGCTCACATCTGATGCGATCAATGTAACCCACTTGAGAACAGATGACAGGAAGGGGGTAGGTGGGACTGAGGAGGAATATTACTGACAATACGAAGGAATGAGCTTTTTGACAGATCGATTGCATTATACAAATATGCTACTTGATGTCATACTTGCAATTAGAGCAGGTGATAAAAATCTAAACCAATACTAAAGCAAGCACTCTGAGGTCTCAGAGTACATGTAAGAGTTGGCAGGATGATTCTATATCTGTCTGAGCCTTCATTAGCTCCAGGTAGAGAGACAGAGGTCCTAAGACCAAGGTCAGCAAACAGAGAAGACAACGACTTCTGACGGAGCCAGTGAGAGCCGTCCATCTGCTGTGACAGTGAGGATGTGGCTCTTTGATGAAGAGCAAATTGCACTGTTAGGTGCAAGTGAAAGATGTATATTTCCCCAACCAGCTCTGAAGCAGAGCTGTTCTCACTGAACATGCATTCTGGAGACTTTAAAAGGAACCTGCTAAAAGTATCCTGGAATACAGGAAGGAGACATTAGATTGATCCAGGGCAAGCAGGAGGCCAAAACCCTCCTATCTGAACCATAATGATGGGAGCACTTACAAATTTTTCATATAGAAAACATACGGTCAGATCCCTTCCTGAAATAGGGATTAGCCACAGAATGGAGGGTTCCTTTAATACAAGAAAAAGCCATAATTCTGGCAGTGTCTCTGCCAGTGCCTTTGAAATGAACAGTCTGTTATTAGAGTAACTGTGAAAGATTCATGTGCACATTAGAACATTTTCTGATTGCATCACAGGTGAGAGAAAAGCAGCAGCAATATCGAAAAATCAGAACTAAATAATGGAGTTCATTAAATGAGAAATGAAGGAGAAATGAAGGGGACTACACTGATAAAATAGAATAAAAGGCCAAAATATACCAAAAATAATGATAAACTGCATTCATAATGCAAGGCACAGTATTAAATGATAAAGGCTTAGCAATGAGTTTAGAGTAAAAAAATATTTTTCATTTTATTACATTTGTTATATTTTCTATTGAAATTTCGATTCTACTCCTTTCTCAGGTTGAGTTGTTTGCACATTGTTATAGAAATTTATTGGAGTTACTCTCTTCTTAGGGTCTTTGACGTTTTGTACAGCAAAATTCAAAGAAACTTCTAAGATCTGAGTAGATGTTTTGAAGACTGAAAATTGCCTGAATGAAACTGGTGAATGGTAACCATGTAACTCTAGTAACTCAAATAATTTTTATCCCTCTTCAGATAAAGTCTCTGACTGTAATTAGGACATTATTGATGCAGCTTACCATTGAATCCTGCACAATTACAACTTCATCAGTTTTAGTCATTTTAAGAGGTCTCAGGCTGTCCATAGGTACAAGCTTGTCTCTTTGGACATCAAAAAGAAAATCATAGATATACATTTCCTACTGATGCTCAGGACCATTTTTGTAAAGCTGTGTGTAGCAGTGCTCTTGAATTTTGAAGTCAAAATAATTTTTCTGTAAAATATTCTGTTTCAAGTGTGTATGAAGGAGTTAAGCTTTGGAAATCAGTCCTTTTTTCTTCTGTGGCCATTAAAATCTTTATTTATTTATAACATATACGAAAAAATCCAATTTTTATCCATTTCATTGTTAAACAAATAGAACTTCTGTTTTGTTTTGGTTTGGTTTTTTCCATAATTTTGTCCTATTTTTCAATGAAATAAATTCAGAAGTTTTATAAAACACCATTCACTTTTTGAGCCTGCATATACACCTTTTAATCTTCTATTTCAATAAACAAATCAATACTTAACATTCAGAAATTTTATGTATTTAATCATTGGAGGCATCAGAACTGTGGGGTTTTTTATTTCTTTATTTTATTCAAATCTATTATCCCAATACTGTTAGTAAGGATCTGTTTGCTTTTAAAGAGTTAATGCAGCCTTGGTGTACAAAGCCCCTTTAAACATGGAGATAATTCTAAGCCACTTTTCTGATAAGTGTCTAGTCCAGTTGTTCATTTGTTGGTACTTCTTTTTCTGTTATTTTTTCCTCGTTTTTTCTTTCTAGCCTTATCTTCCTTTTCTGTTTCTCTTTTTTAGACATGAACTTTCTTAATGTATTAGTAAGTGAAAATTTTTCTGGTCATATCAGCCTTTCATGTGCTTTCCCTTGTAAAAGTGATAAATAGCTATACATGTGGGGGAAAACTGATTTATTTTCCACGAAGCTAGTGTCATAAAAGAGGGTAACTTTTGAATCACTGTCTTAAATGAATGATAGTGAATGGTGACATATCTTACAGACTATAATTGAACTCAGTATCCCCATTTATAAAATTTCTCTCTCTCATGTACTAACTTTCAGAAAAGCTTATTTGGACTTTGGCTCCTTCCATTCATTTTGTGTATCAACATGCTGTTTCAGAAACTGTGATTTTATCCAGACAGGGACAATGGTTTCTTCAGCTTCAGGCTTTCGCCTTACCTGCATCAACAAGCTACTGTTTCAGGAAGAACAACAACAACAAAACCAACCAACCAACCAAACAAACAAACCACACAACAATAACAACGAAACAAACAAAAAAAACCCCAAACAAACAACCAAACAAACAAAAAAAAAACAACTTCAGGTTATACTATTCCTTTAGGAGCTCTGGTTTGTCTTGGGTAGAAGCATAAAGCATTGATACAGTCTGTGGAAAAAAATGAAGCAGTTTCAAGAAAATATAGACAATGAGGTCTGAAAGCATTTCCAGAAATGCTTAAACTCCTGCCTTCAGGATTTCTTCAGAACTTCAGGAGTTCTAAATTAGTCATAATCTATCAGGAAAGTTACTTAGTCATCAGAGGCAATATATTTCAAAGGAAGAGGGAAGACGTTTCAAAGGAAGACAATAACTCTGTTTAGATAGACAGATCTTTAAGTGATTGAACTGTGTCTAGATTTAGGCTCAACAACAACAAAAAAAAGGCAAAACAAAACCAAGTTTGAGGCGCTTTGAGCACTTTGAGAATGGAAAAAATTTAATGGGTAGATATAGTGGGAGCTGCAATGAAAAAAAATGCAAAAGCAGCAAACATACATTGTTAAAGTTGTAGTAAATATATATATTAATAATGTTCTGATTATCTTTCTTAATATTAAACTTTTAAAAGTTACCATTTCTAATCACTTTCATTTCTGGACTCTTTTTCTTGGAAATACCCACCTGTTGCATATATTAGACAACCAGCATGTCTGTTCTCTTATGTTGCATGTAAGTTAGCTGTGGAAAAGTCACCTTTCTTTGATAAATCAGACTTTAATAGCTAAGCCAACACTTCTTTACTTTGTTGCCCAGCTTTATTAGTCCAGGGATTTCAATTTCTGAAACACTAAATGCAGCATTTAAAAAACTATGCTCTATTAGGTTCCCTTCAGTCTTTTATTTTCTCTGATAATTATTATAAAAAATTACTTTCAGAATAATTTCCCTCACATGGCTTCATAAAAGCAGTTATGAAATTTTGTAATACATAATTAATACTACTTAAAATGATTTTTTTTCCAGAAGCAGGCTAAGAAATCAGAAAGATCTCAACACACAAAAGGCCCGTCCCTGCACTGACAAAGACAATGAACAACCTTCTAACACTGGAATGAAGAAACACTGTTTTTGTACTAGTTAGTAAATATGTAACTTGGAATTTATTCCATCTGTGAATGTCTTTGATTGATCCTTCATTGTCCAGTAAGTAAAACTAACTCAGTGGCAAAGATTAAAGATCTCCCTTCCCCATGAAAATTCCTAATTTTGTTTATGTTATAGGATCTCCACTGGGACACATCTGCTCTTCTGTCACATTTTGTTTCAGTGAATCAACACATCAACACTTAACAGCTTAGAGGAAGAGGAAGAAAAAAAGTGTGTTGGGTTCATCTCAGTGACAAGTTGTCTATCTGTAGTTACCCTTGGTACCTCTTCAGTCAACACAGACAGCTACTTCCCAGACTGCAGTTCAATTTTTAGATACCTCAACAAGAAATTTTTTTAAGAAACTTTGGCATTATTCTGGATGTAGCTTAATATAAGCCAAACATACAAATGAATAGAAAGAAATGAAACTGTGCCTTGTTTTATGTTAGGATACAAAGAACATCTCAGTCTTTCCAGTTTCTTCTACACTGGCAAGCCCAATGGTTGTTGTTGAGTGTCATAAGAGATACAAAAGTGCGGGACACCATAAGCCAGATTTGACGTGATCCACCTGTTTTAGTCAGAGATATTGAGTCTGAAACTCATCACTAATTCTATTGTCCCTGTTCAGTCCACCAGCATTACACAGTGTTCCTCCCTTCCCCTCTCCATGTGCATGCATTTCCAGATGAAAGAACAACTAATATACGAAAAAAAATGACTTGGTTTACTCATCTTTGAGGAACGCTTTCAAAGAAAAGTGTGAACCACAAAAATAGGGGAAGAAATCAATTTCATTTGTGCAAAGTTGGAGCAGAAAACCAATTAAACTGCCTTCATGCATCTATGGTAAAGAGCTAAATGTCAAGACTCTTAATTTCAGTGATCTTTATGAAAAACAAGGGTCTGAGTAATATCAGAGGTACAGGTTTCCATACTATAAACAACACTCACTACTCATGATTTTATTTATCACATTTTATGTGATGACAATTCAGTTCTACTATTCTGATTTTATGTTTGTTAGTAGTAATTATAGTGTCTTACTGTTACAAGTTTCTGAAGTTTACAAATTGTTCTGTATCTTTTATTTAATTTAAAGATTGCACTGCCAAACTTCCAAACTTGCAAGATATTCCAAAAATAGCCAACTGAAATGTGCCAGCCACTCAAGATTGTTGCTGCTATGCCATTTTAAAAATAATTTAGTTAGATATGTTTATATCCTTACCTAATTTATATGTTTTATGTATCCATAATATTTATTTAAATTGATTGGTCACTTTTTTTCTTTTAAACTAATTCATAAAATGTGAACTTCAAATTAACAAGTATTTATGGTCACCATAATAAAAATTTTTACTCATTGTAAAAGCACAAAGTTGCAGATGACCACTAAAAATAAATAGTTTATTAAGGCTACCAGTGTGTGTACATCATTATAGAGACTTTTAATATCATCTATTACTAAGAGATATTTTGCTGACAGTATCTATGTACTGTCATAGTGGAAAACATAGCAACTATCCCACAGAGAAAGACATAATAAAATCTAATGGTAGGAAGAAAACCAGGAAGTGAAATGAGAAACCTATTCTGATTTTATCTATGTGGGGAACTGGAAATAACTGCCCAAGATGGGGGTGGTTGTCCCTTTCTTTCTGTTACCACGTCAAAATCAGAGGTTTTTCAGGAGATACTCTTTTGATGCCTTTGAGTTTTGTTTGGTTATAGTGTGTAAAATTTGGACTACATTTTTACTAAATTGAGGATAGTTTCCTTGGTAAACTTGATTCATTCAGTGCATATACGGACTGTAGTCTCTGAATCTATACCTTCTTAATACTTTTGTCCTCAATGTCCTGTGAGTGGCTGCATTTTCTTCATACCACTCAAGTCTTGAAAAAAGAACTATTAACTTTTTACAAGTTTTTTTTTATTGGTGTCAATACACTATTTTATGTAATTAAATTGGTTTCTAAAATAAACAGATGTCTGTTTTGTAAAAAAGGCAGGATAACTATCTCCTCTATTTTACATGGGTGGCAATAATGCACAGAGATCAAGACTCAAACTGTCAAAACTGTAAACTAATTTTCTGTGCCCATTCCAAAGAATCTAGGGTACACTGTTGGCATCATTAAAGACTTCTGTTTGTTTAGTACAGTTACCAATGTTGCCAATGAACACTTTCACAAGTTCAGTTATATATCTTCAAATATACTAGACAATACCTGAATCCTTTTTGAAACACTATAGAAAATAAGTCCAAATGAGGTAAAAAGTGGTCACAGTTTCTGCATGTTGTTCCAAGTCCAAATTTCAAGTTTTAAGTTTTCATCTGAGATACTTTAATACAGTCAATGTGTTCCTTATAGTTGATATCACTGTATAAAGTATAAAATAGACATGTTCGAAGGTTGCCCAGTAGAAATCGCTATTCACTTTAAATTCTCTATATAAATCTGTCCAACACATGATAATACTTTGTTCCTACATTTTGTTGACTGGCCCCATACAGGAGACACAAAAGGTGGATAGCTGCTGCTTGTTTCATTTTGCCTAGGAAGATATACATCGCATTCTTCAATAATACAGATCAGCAAAACATTTAGAGTTTTGCATACATTTTTCTTGTATATTTTTTTATTACAGACATCTTGGATTTTGGAGGTATATCACAGTGTCTTTTACCACCTCATCCATATAATATATGAGAAATGCTGTGTTTTACTTTGGATTCTTGTCTCCAATCCATTTTTTTAAACGTTTGTTCATTTTTGCTGTCACTAAGCCCCAACTTCATCCTTAAGGAAACAAAGTCTTTCACGTAATACAAATGTCAAGCTGCTCTGCCTATTTCTTGTTTTATTCATTATTAGTCATGCCATTGGAAGTTGTCTTTTCAGACTTATCTGATTTACAGCTACATTTCCTTTTCCACTTCTGTGGGCCTTTATTACATTGGCTTTTAATTCATTTCAATGGTTTCCATAAAATTTTGAGGGTCTGCACATTGCTGCTTACATCACGGAAAATTGTCACACATTTCTTAGTGTCTTTTGCTGTCCGGATAGGTTTGTGCATGCTCAGTTTCACATGCACATATATTTATAGGACAACATTCAATATGTGAATCTACGAAAGAAAAGTTCTCATTGTGCTCTGTTTCAGCACTGAAGCAGTTTTTCCTGTCTCCTGTCAATAAATGCTTCCTGACCATGAAACTGTGGTATTATAAGGTACAATTTCTTTATATTCTTGCCTTTCTCCTTAGACAGATTATTTTCAAAGAAACACAGTGCATTTAGAAAGTAAACCATCGTAGTTGCAAATTTGCAGGGTTAATTATTTCTAATTGCTACCATTTTTGAAGACGACTCCTAGTTTCCCTTCTCAGCTGACATCCAGTAATGTTAGTAGTCTGTCAGGTACAACACTAGGATAGAGTATAAGGAAAAATGCTTTGTCATGACAATAGAAGAATGGTTAGCTGCTTCCGTTCTTAAGATAAATAATGATCAGTAATGTTGTCTTGGTTTTTAAAAAAATGCTAAACATTTGTTGAAGTGCAAACAATAGCTTTGTTGTCTTGACCAAACCTATTCTTACCAAAAAAATGTCCATTATCATAAGTTTGCTGAGAAAGGAAGACTTGTGTCATTGCAATTACAACAGAGACAATGTTCCTGCTATCACCTCTAAGAGCTTCTGTTTCTCAGAACTAAGTATTTTTATAAGCTTGAAAAGAAATAAATGTTGAAGAATTTTAAAAGAAATTCCAGCTACTGAAACTTGAGCATTTCTTTGTAACTTCAGTGCAGATGTACTGCATCTCTACCATGTTTTTCTCAGGACAATGGAAAATTACGATTGAAATAAACAAATAGAAGTGTTGGAATACTGAATAATTCAGGTTATTTGGAAGAAAGATCTAGAGGTAAGAATGAACACAGTTGCAGAAAGATGAAGGTAGATCTGTAAAGGGTATTTAAATGTCGACAACAAAGTAACACTCTTCAACAAAAAATGTACTTCCTTTTCTAAATATCGTGTCTCAACATCCAATATTTGGAATTTGTGTGTGTAACATTTTAGCTTATCCAATACATCTTGAGAGATTTTCTACAAAGATAATGTTCATAAACACCAGATGACACTAGACTGTGTTATGAAAACTAACTTATTTTAAAACATTTGCACTGCTGTTCCTTAGATTTTGAACTGCGATGTCTTAAAAATATATTTTCCCCTCTTAGTCTTTCATTTATTTTTAACATTGAAATGATATTTTTTTAATAAAAAAACTTTTTACTAGCATTTTATTTTCTGTGTGACTTTCCATATATAATTGGGTTTTTGGTTATTGAAATAGGCTTTTTACTAGTGGAATTTGCAGAATTTTTCTTGGGGAAGAAAGTTTAGAAGTTTCTTACTAATAAAATAACGTGGGTTAGTTTTATTTTTTTCATTTTGTTTTTAATGCCCCATTTTCATCATGTATATGATGGAGCAAGATAAGAAACCATGGTTTTCCTTCCTTCAAAATATATGAAAATGTACTTCGAATGGAAATTATTTATTTCAAATTTGAATGAAAACAAAGCCTTAAGGCAAAAGCTTTCAATTTCAAACTTGATTCTGAAGGGAAACTCTCATCACCTCACACCCTGCTAATAAATTCACTTACCAAAGGAGAAGTAGTTTTCATTCTTGACCATGAATTCAGCTTATTGGTATGTCTAAATTAAAAAATGAGCTGGTTAGTCTTCTGAAGTGATAGAATATCATGAGAATTTTTCTCTTCCATCCATAAGTACCTAGAGCTGCTCCACTACTGTAGAGAATTCATTGAGAAAACTTGAAAAGAAAAATGCCCATGAAAGGATTCTGTGCAGAAATTATAAGCTAGAAGTCAGATTTAAGACAGCAAAAGTGTGACAGGCCATCTGTTCTACTATCTTGCCGACACTGAAGGCATCCTACTACATTATTTTCAGAGTGTTTTCCTAGCTTGACTGTTTTTATTATTATTGCTATTTCTAAGGGACAAAGAAGAAAGCTTTTAATTATACAAGACCATAAAGCTGCTTGTATTTTCTGGGGCTGAAATTTCATCTCTCGAAATGATATTGTTAGCATGCTCCTACTGCAATCAAACATCATGTGATCTGTATGATGTCATAAAATAATGAAATAATAAATCTTATGTACAGCATATGCATCACAGGCAAATTTACCATTGCCCTCATGCTATTTGTGTCAGTGACACTAGTTGTTACTAGCTTTGTATAGCACAGTCTCTGTTGAAACAAAAGATGCATTTACACACCAATTTTACTAATGTAATCCTTTCCAGGACAAAAATGATGCACTGAAAAAACAGCTAAGAGAACTTTTTTCATTTGTTATGATGAATGAATACAGAAGAAATCAAATCAAGATTCTTTCTATGTTGAGTTGATGAAGGAGAGAAGTGCAGTGTTTGTAGGTTTGTAATGTCAGTTATATCACAAAAAGACAGTCCAGGATTTTCCTGCAGTATTACTAAATTGATAACTATACTTGCTCTTTGTATGAACCCTTTTATGCAACCAAACATATCCAGTTCCTCTATTTTTTACTGAGAAATCAACATCTTATAAGAATAAACAGAAAAAAAACCCATAAAAATAAGTTGTGGATGGTAGTGACACAGTAAGTGTTTCTGTGCTTGTTATATACAATGATAATACCACATCAGCAATATTTGAGCTATAAGACTCATGGTACATTACCATACTATTTAGAACTCTGTAGATGTCTCTTTGGTATAAGTCACATTTTCATATCTGAGTTATGGGTGTTTAAGTTTTTACAAGAAAGTCGAGTGTGTTTCATTTAGGAATGCAGAGATTAGTAGTAGGTTGCTACGTTGCGTTACCAGACAAATTTGTTATGGAAAAATATTTGAAAGTGCGTGAACTCATTAGTATTGATGTAATTTTGTCTCCCTAATATATGTGTCTAACACTATTTAAATGGCCCAGAATATCCAGCATCAGAAGGATCATTCAGAAGGGCAGCAGTCTTCAGTAGGTCCTGTGCCTTGTATACCATAAGGTTGTCTCAAATGCCCTAATACACACAAAAATTGTACCAAGCAGCTACATTTAGGTGAATGAAACTGCATCCTAAATGACACCATGAAAATTGTGCATGAAGTGGTAAAGAAAAAATATTCACAGTTGAAGTGTCTCTAAAATATTTTTTTCAGAATGGTTTTTCATAAAGGAATTCTTACTTTTTTACTGACAAAATTTATTAACTTATAAATCAGGCACTTATCTCTCTCTTTTTCCACCACACTGTTGAAATTCAGTGCACAATTTTGTAGGCTGGAGGGACATAGCAGAATCGAGTCACTGGCTGACTGATACAATACCTCCCATAGGGTCAATAATGCAATAGGCACAATAGACAGGAGAAAGTTATAGGATAAAACTATAACCCAGAAGCTTATAAATAGTGAAAGAGGTCATTTCTGACTCACATAATGGTCAAGATATATTGTCTGTGTTCACTCATATGTCAAAATGTGCCTTTTGTAGTCAAAAACTACCTCCTCCCTACAGATTTTTGTACTGTTGATATAAATTCCTGAAACTCATCTGAAAATTTTCCTTCAGACTCATGTCATGTTTAAATACACAGCTGTATGGCATCCTATTTCTATGTGATACTGGTATCTACATACACAATGTAAAATCCTTCTAAATTTGCAGGGTACAAAGAAAGAAAACATTCCTGGTAGAACAGACCACAATGAGGTTGTTTTAGATTTTTTTTTCCCCTTTTCTGATAATTAAAACAGAAAAGACAGAAAGGATAAAAGATAATGATTGTTTCAAGTTTTTACAGAAACTGTGCAAACCCTGGAACTTGCTTTTCCAAAATTAGCAATTTGTCCCTGGCCAAAAAATATTTACATTTTTCTAATACTTGAGTAAATCTCAGCTGTCCTAGAAGGAAACTTTATTATTCTTTTTTGCAACTGTGTTGTCCCTTATCTCTGAGAAAAGACCGTGATCTATTATTAACTCAAGGATACAAGCTTATTTTATTCACCTTTTCCATCGAACTTCTGAGATCAAAATAGAAGATCAAAAAAAAAAAAAAGTTTTTATGAGATATTGAGAGGTTATTGAACGTTTCCTAGCTTCCAGTCATACTGTGAGAATGTATCAATCTATTGTTACCTCAGCCACTACAGCTGACATACATTTGGCATTCAAACTCTTGCTCTTACCAGTTATTTAGTCTACATGTACCTCTCAGTAGACAATATAGAACAGTCAATTACTGCATCTATTTCATCCTACACTTTCACCAATTATTTATTTTGTACACATATTTCAGACAAAAATCTAAATGAAATTTAAAAAAAAAAGAAATTTCCATCCTCTGGGTTAAATTTTGTCTGTTTATTGAATCATAGAATATTTTAGGTTGGAAAAGACCCTTAAGATCATGTAGTTCAACAATAAATCTAACACTGCCAAGTCCACCTCTAAACCATGTCCCTAAATGCCACATCTGCATGTCCTTTAAACACCTCCAGGGACAGTGATTCAAACACTTCCCTGGGAAGCCTGTTCCAGTACTTGATAACCTTTTCAGTGTTAAAGATTGCATATTTCTCTAATAGCATAAAAGTGAACAGAAATCACCTCTGACTTCTTGATTTTTTTTGATTGTGTGACCTTGTAACGAGTTTTCCCAGGACAGTTTAACACAGTGAAATTTTCCTATCTGACAGTACTAAGGGCAGAACAACCGTCAAGAAAGTGCTTCAAGATTTTGAGGAAAAGATGCAATTTTCACAACAATATTCTTTCTTCCAAAAATATTTTTTCTGCTGTGTTACAGTTTAGATGAACCACTAATTTGGGCTTCAGACACTTGTTGACTAGAAAAGGTCAAGAGAGGATGCAAGAATTATGTAGACACAGGATTTTCTTCCTTTTTTTATAGCCTTGTGTTGCATTATGGGTACAGCTTAGAAGGCAAGCAGCATTATGTATATGATTGGAAGTTCTTCATAATCAAAACCGAGGAGGACTAAAGGATATAGGGTTAGGAAAATGGTGTATTAGAAGAGGGTGAAAGGAATCAGAACAATAACTCATGGTTAGGCACCATCTGTCCTACGTTAAATAATAAGGACCTTTTATTGATCCTTTCCTCCTGCACAGAAAATAAAGAAAAGGTTTGATTTGATTCTTCAAAACAAGAAGTAGAGAAGTTACAGACCTCTTCATGTAAAAGCTTCAATCCCAGATGAAAAATCTGACTCTTAAAACGACAGCAACTAAATAAGGGCAAAAAGCTGTCCTGAAATTTTTAAACTTAAGAAGCTTTAACTTTCATAAATGGGTTAAGCAACTTCTGCTAGTTCCATCTGTAAATCAGGATAAATAAAAATAGAAAAAAAAAAAAATCAAAATCACATTGTTGTGGCCCAGGAGAATCTTATTTTGAGTGTCCTCCTAAAATGAATATTAATGGCTGGATGATTACAGCTCCTCTGAAGGAGTTTAGAGGAAGTTTATTGACAGGCCCTTACCTACACATGAAGTGAGACAGAGAAGCAATGCTGTTTTCTATCAGGTATATCACGGTGTGTTAAGGAAGGGTTGCTAGGAAATTGTTTCCTTTACACCACATTTGAAGCAATTCTCACCAAAACAAATGAGAAGGGGTTTATGTTTTTATTTTCACTGTTTACTTATTCATTTTTCATTTTGTACTCATTTCTATTGTTCTACTTTCTCAACTTTCAGCAGGTACTTGATGATCAGTAGGAAAAAAAAAAAAACAACCCTGAACAACTCTGTAGTTCAGTGGGTATTGACTCTGACAGGTTTTCTTCAAACTTGCATTTCTAATTGTATTTATGTTTGAGCTTAACAGTTCTCAATATTTCATGCTAGAGAAAGGTCAATAATAACCACCGATTCAAAGGAAAAACATATGAATTAGTGTTGCAGTAAATTTAAATGTTACCTTGGGAGAAGAAATCCTTAACCTTCAGAAGTTGTGGGATCTTAGCATCTGTTTTTTGCAAGGTCAGACTATCATTTTTCCTATAAAAGGTCTGGGAGCTCTGTAACAGGAAGTTTTAATGACAACACCACCTTTTCAGCAAAAGCTATATAATATCAGCTAAATATTATGATATACAGGATGCTCAGCATAGAAAAAAACAAAAACAAACCCACTGGTTTTGTCTCTACTCCAAGCCTATTCATTCAGTATTTTCCAATTAGACAAATCTCTTCTACCCCTTTTGCAAAGAAAACAGTTTCCACGCTTTCAGCTCCAAACCTTTCTGTCTCAGTAACTATTCCCCACCCTTTCTCCTGTCCTATTGTTTCCATAAGATTCTTAGAGCCTGTTCACTCATCAGCTCCCAATTTTCAATTGTATTCAGGCTATATTCAATTTCATTTAAAACAGTACTTAAAAGTTAGGACTGACTACTGATTTTATTTTTTTTTAGCAGGGACTGAACATATATAGCTGACATGAACAGTGATACTGCCATGGGTTGAGTGCATGACCAACACATACACAACTGCCCCAAGAATGTTATTAATTTTCCCTACCACGGATTGGAAGACGGCTAGGCAAGAAAGAAATAACATTTATTTTTAATTAAACTGTTTTAAAAAAATATACATATATATAGTGATAGTTTTTTACTGTGAGAAAATTTTATATTTAAGGAAACTCAGAACTGCTGAGGCTGGAGTAATCTCTGGAGATTACACAGTTCCATGCCCTGCTCAGAGCAAGGTCATCTGAGGCAGGTTGACCAGGACCACGTCTATTCATGTTCTAAATATCTTTGGGAAACCTACTCTAGTATTTGATCAGGCAGTGTGGAAAAAAAAAATACTTTTCTTATGTTTAAATGGAATTTTCCGTGTTTGAATTTGTGCCTGTTGCCTCTTATCCTGTCATTGAGCAGTACTGAGAAGAGCCTGGCTCCATCATCCTTATCCATCATCCTTATACATCCTCTTAAAAGGTATTTATACATACGCATAAAATCTCCCTCGAGCTTTATCTTCTCCAAGCCTAACAGTCCCAGCTCTCTAGTCCTTTCGTAATCTTCTTGGTCCTTCTTTGGACTCCCTCAAGTATGCGCCAGGGACCCCAGGACTGGACACACCATTCTAGTTATATCTCATCTGTGCTCAGTAGAGTACAAGGATCACCTCCCTCGACCTGTTAACATCCCTTCTAATGCAGCCCAAGATACCATCAGCTTTCTTTGCAGCAAGGACACATTGCTGGCTCATGTTCAACTTGGTGTCCACTCATACACCCAGGTCCTTTTCTTCCAAGCTGCTTTCCAGCTGGACAATGCTCAGCATATGCTGTTGCCTGTAGTTGTTCCTCCCCAGGTGTAGGACTTCACACTTCTCTTTGATGAACTTCTTGATGTTACAGTTATCCCATTTCTGCAGCCTGTCATGGTTACTCTGAATGCTAGCACACCCACCTGGTGTATCAGTCACTCCTCTGAGTTTTGTATCCTCTGCCAGTTGCCAAGGATGCACTCTGACCCATCTTCTACATCAGTAATGAAGAGATTAGAGTGCATTGGCCCCAGTATCCACTCTGTGGGTACATCAGTAGTGGCTGGTCTTCAACTAGACTTCTTGGCACTGGTTACAACCCTTTACACTTGTAAGGCAAGCCAGTTTCCAGTTCATCTCTCCGTGTACTTATCTATCCCATATTTCATGAGACGGTTTATGAAGATTTTATTGAGAAGTGTCAAAAGCTATACTGAAATAACGATAAACAACATCCACTTCTCTCACCTCATCCACTAAGCCAATCATCTGTTTGTAGAAGGTTATCAGGTTTCTTCAGCACAATTTACCCTCCATAGTGACTGCTTAGTTGTCCTATTAAGCTGGGGAACAATATATCCAAGAAAACAAATTGATCTTGGAGAGGACAATATTCACACTTACCACAAACCAATCTGCCAGAGGCAGGAAGATCAGAAATCACTACATTTTTCTGGAAGAAGGAGATTGGGAGGTCAGCTTGTCCTTTCAGTATTGTCTTTTTTACTTATTTAAAATCAAACTGGCTCTTCCTTCTCTCATCATTCTCCAAATTATATTTTCATATGAAACTTCCCAAGAATTCTAAAAAATGCAGTATTTGACATACAGGAAGAGTATTTCAACCCCAAAGGTAATTGTTTCAGAAAAGTGTATCTGACTGAAAATAGAGGTGTGAAATGGAATATTATTACATATTAAAGTTAATGCTGAGATAATTAAAAATACCTAACGAATAAGTGCATTCCAGCAGGAACACATAGAAATTGGAATCTGTGGCTGGACAATGTGCAGTACATGTCATATTGTGGGATTATATTGGTTTTGAGGAACTTATTCCAGCAAAGATTCTGCAATTATAGCTGTGAGTGTGCCCAGAGAATCAAGGAAAAATTTAATTTTTTGTGTGTAATTATGATTTCATTTCTAGGCCATAAGCAACAGTGTAGATTTCCAAAGTCCAGGTATTGTTTCTGCCATCTATAATCTTTTTACAGTTTTTAAATGAAAATAGCTATAATGAGAAAATAACAGCTCTTTTCTTCATTCTGTTTTTTCCTGTGTCTCTTGCATCACATTCTTGACTGAGAAAATGTAATCCGTAATAAAAAGACACTTAATCTGAACAAAACTTACTGACACTTCAAGGCTTTTTTCCTCTACCATTATAGAGATTGTCGTGGTTTAACCCCAGATGATGACTAAGCACCACACAGCTGCTCACTTGTTCTTCCCTGGTGAGGTGTGGGACAGAATTGGAAAGGCAAAAGTGAGAAAACTCATGGGTTGAGATAAAGACAGTTTATTAATCAAAGTGAGAACCACACAGGCAAGCAAAGCAGAACAAAGGATTCATTCACTACTTCCCATCAGCAGGCAGGTGTTAAGCCATCTCCAGGACAGCAGGGCTCCATCATGCATAATAGTTACTTGGGAAGACAAACACCATAACTCCTAACGTCCTTCCTTACTTCTTCTTCCCCCAAAATATATACTGAGCATGATGTCACGTGTTACGGAATATTCCTTTGACTAGTTTGGGTCAGCTGTCCTTACCGTGTCCCCTCACAGCTTCTTGCGCACCTGCTTGCCGAAAAGTCCTTGAGTTGTTGTAAATGTTGCTTGGCAAAAAAATCTCCAAAGCCTCATTGTATTGTCAACATTCTTGTCATACTAAATCCAAAACACAGCATTATGCCAGCTACCAGAACAGAGATGGAAATCTAGATATTCCGACCTAAATCTTGTCTCACTTAGGATCTAAGCAACTTTATTTCCAGTCCTTCAGTTCTTGTTTATTTTTCCTGTGCTTGATTTCATTATCCACATTATCAAGTTACTGTAAAAATATTGCAAAAAGTAGGAAAAGATTTTACATGAAAAAGTACTTACCTTATTACAAGCCCTATGACATGACTTTGATTCAGAAGATAGAATGGATATTTTGAAATGAAAATACAAATGACGTTCCTAAGCACTACATAATGTACCTATCCAATAAACAGTCAAATACTGTCCTGGCAGCTGTCTGTTATTCCAAACTGTTACCATTGACTAGCTAGATGACCAGAACAAATCACATCTACATGACTTCCTTATCTTCATCATAAAAAGAAAAATGAAGATAAAATCCTTTGTACAGTGTTTTGATATCAATAGTGCTAAGTAAAAGGGAAATGTTTGCCAGAAAATATTCATCAAGTTCCAAAGAGGAAACTTTTTATATCCCACAGGTAGAACAAAAAACAAAACAAAACAAAACAAACCCAAAGCAGTAATAAGAACATCAGCATTAGAAACTTCTAGTTCTAATAACATTAGAGACAAACACATATACATGCATTTCAGTGAATTCTTCACAAGATCAAATGCACAAGTCCAGATATGACAGCTGGAAAATGTAGGTTTGTAACAATGACCTGGACAAGCTAGAATTCAACTTGTGTGTGCTGCAAAAATAAGAAACTCCATTATCAATTCATACTGGAAAAAAAATAATTCCTTCAGTTCTCTTCTAGTTACTATGTTCTGTTCCCTGACTGACACCTGGGAAAATTTAAATGGAGCAGAATAAAACCAAACTGATTTTCAGGATAGGCCTCAGTGTTTTCTCAAAACTTAGATGTCAGAGAAAAGCTACGGTTCTCTGAAGAAAACAACAGATCTAAATTTCTGGTTTGTTAAAGGTGTTGAATTTCTTACTTGCTGGCTGACTTTATGTGAAGATTTTTAAGCCTATTTCTCACTTTGGAAGGAGATGATGAAACACTTTAGAAAAAAATATATTATTTTAAGTATAATTCGTCAAGTAGTGCAGCAAGCACACACATGAGCGAACAATCCTGCTACATGTATCGTCCAGATTCAGCAAGCTTCACTTACCTTTAACTGAGAAAGGACAGAAATTTCTTGTCATTCAGAACGTCACTGATCAGTTTTCCATGAACAACTCATGTTCCACCCACTGCACAGCTACAAATGATCTACAGATCCTAAGTGGACTATCTCTTGACTCTGTTGTATCAGAGTCATAGCAATTTCAAGCCTGGCTCATATGGTCACACATGACATCAGGAAAACAAACCTTTGTCATCTAGTGTTGCAGCAGATGCAGCTCCCCAGAACTTGTTTCATTTAACCAATTTAGTATTTAAATTTGGGATATGGCATAATTGTCATAATATTCCTTCCTTCCTTCCTTCCTGCCTTCCTGCCTTCCTGCCTTCCTGCTTCCTGCCTTCCTGCTTCCTGCCTTCCTGCCTTCCCTCCTGTCTTCCTGCCTTTCTCTCTTTCTTTCTCTCTTGCTCTCTATCTTCCTCTCTTTCTCTCTTTCTTTCCCCCAAAAGGCTCATTTGAAAGAGAGAGAATTGATATTTTTTTACTATCTTCAATCACAAACTATTAACAGAGGATTTTTTCCTAATAAAATAGATTTTTGTATTAGATTTAAACATTTCTCATGCACAACCAAACATTTTTTTCTCTTGCTTCTACCTCATTAATATTTACCTTTCTGCTTTCAAAATAAATACAACCTACAGATTTTGAAAAGTGTTGTAAAAGATGGATTAGTATTCTAAATGAGAACCTCCAGTTTCACACAGACAGGAAATAGGGATGTGTTCTCAAACCTATCTGTGGTATCTTCTTTGAATTTTTTTGTTTCAGAAATCTCAGTCACAAGGATTTCTAACCATCATGAACAGTTACCCAAAGTTATTCTGAACATCAGAAGGTGTTCGTGCTTGATTGATTTGACCTTGCTTATATTTCAGTTGGGCTGACCTTCACCCCATGTTCTGTCACACTGGAGAATTGTACCAGACCAACTTCAGATCAATGCAAATTCTACAGCACACATCTTCAGGATGTCATGTCATGGACAAAGAAATGCCTGATTTACAAGGTAATGATTGGTAGTGATCACTCAGTTTTATCCACCATCAAAACCGTGGCACATTCACACATCAAGATGTTTTATAAATGTTGCATAATTTTGTGGTAAGTGGGTATTTCCTTGCTTTGAAAATATTATAGGTTGTACTAGAACTACTTTTCTTGTATCTCATACATATAATTAACATTTTATTTTAGATTAATTTAATCATATAATTACTCAAATTCTGTCTTTGTACAACCTGGAAGGCTTTTTTAGTTGTTACATTGCACTGAATTTAGGCCACTGACACTTTCTCTTGTTGTTGCATTTGCTCCTGTTGGTTAACACCAACACTCTTAAATAAACAAAATCCCTGCTGACAATTTGTTATGGTCTTTTTGTTCAACTCTGGAAGTGTAAAAGGTATCTTGGGCAACAACCCAAATACATTTCCTTAAACAAACTTTTTTATAACCCACACCACATAACTATATCTATATACAGATGTGTATGTATATATGCATATGTACACATCTATGTATTCATACACATATTTATAGCAAGTTTAAAATATGTGACATTTCTGCTATAAATTAAATGTTTTCTATTCACATCACTTCTGTACTTCCCCCCAAAAAATTTTGGTCACAAGAGTTTTTCTAATAACTTCTTATAAACAATCTCAGACACTACACACATAGAACGTACCAAAAAGCTTTGCTAAACTTTACTGAGTTACTTAACAAATGCATATTTCCTCTGCCAGAGAAAAGCTATTCCTAGTCCTTCTCTTATACTGTCCAATAAAGTTCAAATTCATTTAGGCTTTCTGTTGGGCTGGTTCTTTCCTAATTACATTATTATGGTTACCAAAATCATCAGGTGATAAGTAATATCTTAACTACTCACCAAAGTAATCGTAATAAAAGTGACAGTTAGAGACTGATATCACATGCGTCATCTGTATGGGCAGATAGAAGTCCTAGCTGTGTATCAAATAAATCTTATCACTTACATATCATTTTTTTGGTCTGTTGAAAAACCTGCTTGTAACCATGAGTTATCTCATAGTTCACTTCCCACCTTCCACTTTGAATCATTTAGAAATGTGAATACTAATACAGACCTATTTGTGTGTTTATATAGTTCTAAGGGGTACTCCTGTCTCCAAATTCCCAAAATTGAATTTGAGAATTATGCCAGTTTCCAGACTTAATAAAATAAATAGCCTGGAAGATATTTTTAGAAGGAAATACTTGGGGCAGTCTCAGGTGAGACATCCAGTTTGAAAGTCACTTGATTAGTTATTATTAAGCTGTAGAGTATTTAGATTTTTTGTTTCATATGTTGTAACAATACCCCAGGAAGCCGCTGTTTTACAGAATTAAACATTATGATTTATGGAATATATTAAGCATCTAAATACAGCAATTCTGCCATAGTGACCTGCTGAGTAAATCTACAACAGCGGGTTATGAAAATTCAATGGCTTCAGGTTCTTCTGAAATTTGAATTGTTTGTAAATTGTATCACAGAATGCTTTGAGAAACAATTTCTGTTTATAGTGACTAATTATGTCTGCAAGTCCAACAAAAACTGATTCGAGCAGTGACTTAATGATGTCTATTGAAGTATTAATCTGAACTATTATGCAAGGAAAACATTTCAGGAACTATGTGATCTTAAGCTAGAGGGCAAAATGGGAAATCACGGGGGGCTACCATATTTTGTTGTGTCCCTAAAGCAGGTTGGAACTCGTGTACTGTAGTTGATCATTTCCTATTTTCTTGGCTTTCCTTTTTATCCTCTCAGTACATGGGAAGCCTGCAGTCACCTATCAAATCATAATTACTACATGCATCAGAATTTCTAAGTAACTGTGTATCTTATCTGACGACTTGCTATTTATTTCATTTATAGCATTCCATATTTTCATTACATTTGACATGAGCAGAGTTCACCTTTTCAAATGGAAGCTGGTTTAGCTCTAATTAACTCTGCATAATGGTTTACCCTTTTTTGCTCAGAGGTGCACGAAACATCTGTGCCTCTAATATATTAGTCTTAAATAGTCCCTTAGCAAACTCTGTTTTTTCTGAACATTTCTACTTTAACTTTCAGCTTTCTAGTAAGATTTTTAGGCTATTTAACTCAATCCAGAGATGTTTAGGTTTCCTAATCCAATTACTAAGAATCAAGTGCAAAACTATAAATAAATTGCCAGTAGTTGTTGCCTGAAACATTGAGGTAGCTGATAACTGACGACCTTTCTGAACAGACCCAATACCTGCCAAAGAAGCTAGAAAGAAGCTAGACATATAAAGTTTAACATGAGTTTAAACATTAAAATTTCAAAGTAGTACCAAGTAGCAACTTTTTTTTTTTTTCTTTTTAAAGTTTTGGTTAGGTTTGGCAGTCTTTTATTGTTTGGTTGTGTGGGGGGTTGGTTGATTTGTTGGTTGTTTTAGCAGAAAGTCACTCCTTAGAAAGACTTTTTTCTTCTTCTTTTCTCAAAGCAGAGGTAGTATATATCACCGGGAGAAGAGGGAAAAAAGCAGTCACCTCAGTGACCCTCAATATTCTCTGCACACAAGGAGGGAATACAAAGGAACAGTAAAGCTTTTTCCTCATTGTCTGCCTCATCGCCTTGCAGAGGAGCATATCCGCACTGTCCTGAAAGGCGGAATGTGCTTGAATACACTTCCTGGTAAGTATATGCTTTCAGAGAAAGTATACTGAGGCTGCATCAATGTCCCTGTTCTTTTGCCTTATGAAAGGGAAGGGTGTAGAGGATAGATGTTGGAACTCATACTTAAGCTGAATTTTTCACATAATAGAAAAGCAGAGGAAGGTATACTGGAGATAAAGCATGATAACAGCATGTCTTGTCCTTGTGAGCCTACCAGCCATGCTTCTAGACATGCTGTTCTTTGTAACTGGCCTTTGATGTTAGACACCAACACCAGAGGAAACTTCCAAAAGCAGAATTACACAGAACATGCTTTCCAGCCTTTCCAGAAAACTTCTGTAAGAATTAATTTTCTTGTAACCTTTACTAATAGGTACCACCCCTCTCCAATAAATACATTTTATACTTTTTTTTTTTTGATTCTCTATAGTTTCCTTCACCTGAAAAAACACGTTATTTGCAATGGCTTTGAAAGCATGGATATGATTAATTAGACATCTATGAAAACTTGTCTTTCCCTTGCATGATACTGTTAGTGCTCTTCACAGGTATGATGTGAAGAGGCATTTCATAGCAGGAGTTGTTCAGGGCACTATGGGACCAGTAAGAAAAACAATAGTGAAATATTAGAAATATTGCAGAACTAAATAGAAAATTATACTCTTACTTATTTAGCTGAGGTCCTGCAGGCTCTTTTCATGGTTCACTTTGAGTTATGGTTCAATTTAAAGTTATTAGGTTTTTGCAGTCTTAGTAGAAAGAAAGATCTTTATACTATATAACCCTGAAACATTTAACTTTCTCCTGAGGTAAGTATTTCTCTGTTTGTTATTGAAGCAGCCAACACAACGGTTGAAAGTGATAACCTCAGGGTAGGGATAAAATTATTTATACTTTCCCTGGTAAAGATAAGTGGATAATCAATATATAATGGTTTTATTCGATTGTGACATAATACTAAATATTTATGATTTTCTGGTTAGATGGTGGCGCTTCTCAGTTACAGTTTTTATGAATGTAAAACTCTTTACCAAAGAAGCCTGAGATAGATAGAAGGAGCAAAATTCATAGATAATCACACGCTAGAAGTCTAGAAGCACTGCGGTTGAACACAGCTCTTCAGAAATACAAAGAAGAAATACCAGCAATTTTCCCAGAGTCATGTGCAATGTTCATGACAGAGTGGACGTCTATACAGATGAGCAGATATGCTCAATGCTGTACCCCAAAGTCATAGTTGTGGGTCCACCCAATGGCTTGTCCTTGGTTCTGCATTGGGAAGATCTGGGCATATTTACATTTTTTCTCACACTTGGACTTCTTCTGTCCCCAGGATCTATATAGGGATCTACTATAAAACTGTTAAAACCCACAATTTGCTAGATTACAAAAAACAAATAAAAAAAAAATCTGGAAAATTTTAGTTTAATAGCAATGGCCAAATGGAGAGTGTCTCACCAAAGCATAAGTAATTATGTTTGTTCATCAGTAATAAACTTCCTTCTGCTTGGAAAATATAGCAACAACATGACTTGCTGCACTGCAAGTGAAGTGAAAAGCAACACTACACTTGAATAATATTTCTGAAGGTGGAATAGGTCTTTTTCTATAGGAATATATATACACACATGCTCAAAAATATGTCATATATATTGTATAAGGTATTATACAATATATACTTATATACACTTATACCTATATATATGTACATAAATATATATCTTTCACAAACACAGTGTCACAATGAATTAATAAGTGCTTGTTAGTCAAATACATGCCCTCAAATCGGTACCTGGGTTTGGAGAGTTTGGGTTTTCGTTGTGGCAGGGTTATTTTTGTGTTGGTTTTTTTTGAGGTTTTGGGGTTGTTTGTTGTTTTGTTTTGTTTTGTTTTCCCAGCTGTCTCCCCATCTTTTTTGACTACTTTTAAATAAAGGTTATAAGTTGGAGGAAAGTGTTTGTAACCTGCACTTTTAAAAAATGAAACTATGAATAGTTTACTCAAATTATCTTTCATCAGCTAAATAAGCACCATGAAAAATGATGAGTCCCTTACTGTGGAAGTAACAACCATCAACCTGTTGAAAAGCCTCACAGAAATCCGCTGTGCTTAATTTCTTTCTTTTTATTCCTAGACATATATTTTGTGCACAAATTGTGCACCTTTCCGTTTTCTGCTTCACGGGAAGGAAAAAAGTATTTTTCTGGCCACTCCTTTTTTTTTATTTATCATTGATTAGCCTATTTGAAATAGCTTTATTGACAACTTCTGATTCTTCTGTGGCAAAGAGTCGCATTAAAGCAAGAACAATATACTGAGCCAAATAACAATCCTTCCAAAAGATCTTATTTCACTTAGCTCCCCCAGAATGCTTAGCATTGAAATCTATACTTACACAAATGACCTCCTTTTGCAGTTAAATCAAGTATGAACTAAAAAAGAATGATCTCATGGCTACTGAACATGTAGTCTGTTTAAAAAATCACCTCCTCGAAATCAGTCATTAATTCGTTTGTTAGACAATTCTCTTCATTTGCTGCACAGGTGTTGTCAGCTATTTCTGATGAGCTGATCACTTTCTGTGGCTGTTATAAATTACTGCTCCAGCTTCAAAGAGACTAAGATTTCAAAAAGTTTAAAAAGTCTCTAAAAGTCTGGGAAAATTGTTGTCTAGTGTGTTCATGTAGCATGCCAAAGTAGCATTTTGTTGGGAGTTATTTATATCTTTAAACAAGTGGAATGGAACGATGTCATAAGCCAACAGTTTATTGTTAGTTAATGGTAAAGATACACCTAAAATTACTGTTATATTATTGTAGTTTTTAGAATACAAAACATAATAAATATAGGGTCATCTTTTAGGGATTTGTTTTTTCAGCCTACATGATTAAGTAAGAATGGAGATCTAGGGCATTCTGTTGTCTTCAGTTACAATCCCTGTGTGTTCCTACCCCAGCAAAAATTTTTCATAAAGATTTAATATCAGCCTAGGTCCCTAATAATATAGCTTGTCTTCTCTTGCAGTGAAAATAATGTTATGCAAGGCCTTGTATCAGGAACAACTGCCATCTCTGGTTCCTTTTTGGCAGTATTTCTTTCTGAAATACTTGGATTCTTAGGCATTATAATATCATAATTTGATCCTCAGAGGTAGTTACCATTTTAGATCAGAAATTATTCCAATATAGAAGGATAACCTTCACGGAGAACGAGGCCTACTCACTTTCAGCCTCTGTGGTGTCTTGAAAAATCCTTTAACTGCATAAAGATAGAGAGCTGACTTGGGCATGCAGGTGACAACCAGAAAATATGATGGTCACGGTAAACAGTTAAATTAATCCCAACTTTCAACTTCAGATAAAACTTCTTGGATAAACTCTTCCCCACACACATGATCTGTGTTGTTGTTGTTGTTGTTAATTCCTTTAAAACCATTATGGCTATGCTATATTAGGTAATTTCAGAAATTGTGTGCTTAACATGTTAAAATTTTAAAATCTCCACTCCTACTCCCTTTCTTTGGAATAATGTAAAACTTCTGTAAATACAAAGTTAAAACATTTGTCTCCAGTGGAAGTGTGAGCACTGCAACTGTTTCTGCCCCAAAACAAGAAGCTTCTAACCAGCAACAATACCTAAACACCTTCCTGTAATGCAGCCTTTCTATTTATCCAGAAGGACTAGACTATGTTTGCATGCAGGTCAACACAACCCCGAAGATAACAGCATTTTGCAGGAAAGCTTCTAAGCTTCTTTCACCTGTGCTTCTGACAAGAATAAATTGGACCATGGGAGGTTTCTAAATTTCTGTTGGACATCTTTTAAAAATGATCAGAATGACTGTTGAGGAAGCATTAGTTAAACTGTACCTATTTCTACCTAATTTCGTAGAAGAAAAATAGAACGATGTATAGATGGTAAATCATACCCTAAAATATTTTTTTCCTGGTTTTCATTGTCAAGTTTCAAATAAACAGAAAGGGCAAAAGGGAAAAATCTAGGACATTATTACTTCTTGTGAACTGATATGAACAAGAGAAGGAAAAGAACAAGCAAAAAAAAAGTAAATAAACTATTAGTTGTACAGAGTGAAAGGAAGTAAACTATATTTTGGCTACCTCCTGGTATTGCTGCAGAGCAAATTGTCTATAAGACTCTGTTCACTTTCCTGGCATAGCCAAATGAGACCTGTGATCTTCTCCGAAACTTCAGTCATCACTTAACATCCCTGAGATACTTTCTTTTTCTCTTTAGTGATAAAGAATAAACATGAACAAAGATAACATCCTACAACTTTGAAGCATGTAAAACTTGGCATTTATATCAACATTCTGCTGAGTGGCTTTTGTGCAATGTGGTTCCAAAACATGAGGTATCCTGCTAAAAAGAGGGGACAGTAAAAGAGCAAATGAACCACATTGAACACAAAACGTATTCCTGTTGACTTTTGGAGCACTCCACGGAACAAACTCTCAAGCCCTCATTACACCCTAACAATTTAATCTGAAATAGTTAGTTTCACTACTCAAGATAGCTGCAGTAGAGTCTGACTGATGAGTGCACAGGCAGAAGGACAAAATAACTGTTTCGTTTAACTGACAATGCTGATATACCCTTATAGATCTGTAAATAATAACAGTGTAGGAAAACCCACCTCGAGTTTTTTAAGAGTTACTTCCTATATTATCAGAAAAGACACTGGATGCTTTAAAATATTGCATTCTAGTGGGAAACACACATTATAGCTAGAAAGAAAACAAAAATAATGTATCACAGCTTGTTTTGTAATTTACAGATTTTTCAGTGTTGTTCACAATTCAGAGTCAAATGAGCAAATACATTGGTGAAATTAATCAATATCACACAGAGGTATGTGTTTTCTATATATAATTTACTTGCTCTCAGATTAGCTATTTCTAGTATTGACCTCTATGTATTAATTGATTATGATGAGAGAAAATAACCTAGGAATTCCTTTAACTTCATTTCCACATACATTGACTTTTGGACAGATCACTAGAGTTAATTAAACTCCATCTAATATCACTGTGTAAAACAGGATTATCCAGTTCACACCATATTAAAGGAAAATATATTCAGCTGTGTACATCTTTCACAGGCCTCTGGATGATAATCATACAAAATTGTTTTCATGGCAACATGTTAGATATTTAACTAACACTGGAAATCTGATTACTTTCTGACCTGCAAAGCATTCACCCATTTGCTAATTTATAATGCAATTTAAAGATGGACTAATATGTATGAAAAGTGCAGTTTTCACTGAATATCTTATTCCAATAGGAGGTTCTAGTAAGGTTGTATACTATAAAAGAAAGATCTGAAAAGAATGTTTAAGTCTCCAGATTCAAAAAATGAGTAGTAAGATCCCATAATATTAGATGATTTTATTCTCTTAAATCGTATGCATTACAGAATCACAGAATCACGGAATGGTTAGGGTTGGAAGGGACCTCTGGAGATCATCTAGTCCAACCCACCTGCGAAAGCAGGTTTATCTTTATTTCAAATATTTTTGTACTTTAACTACTTCTTTTCCTCCTCCTCTTGAGTCTTTTTAAATGAAGATGTAGACACCTTTTAAGGTGTGGCTTGTCATTTTTTTTAAAAAAGGGGAGTACTTATGTAAAAATGTGACTAACAGTTGGTTGATTTTCCTATAATCTATGTTGTGTAGATATTCAAACAACAGTAAAGATCTGAGTAAAGAATAAAGTAATAAAGTGAGGAGTTTCTTAAGATATGTTTTATATGTGCTCTTAACGAAGCAAACACAATTACTGCTACATTCTATTTGATCAATAATAAATGCATAGATGGAAAAATTCTCATCCATGAGGAAAAGAAGATTTGTAGACCACTCAGCTCATAACCAGAGAAAATGTATTCAGACAAAATATTTTTCAAGCAGTACACATGCAAAAGTTTTTGCATAAGAATTGTTTAGCTTTCTTACTATAGAAAAAATTAAAACAAAGTTATGGTTTAACCAGTGTGTTTCTTTTACAGCAAGATGTTATCAAAAAAGACTTTTTTGATGATAAAAATCCCTTGTCTTGGTTTAAACCACAGTACTTAAGAAGTGGAAGTGCTATAGTGCTACTACAAGCATTCAAACAAAAAGAATTCCTGTGGTTTTAGTGACCCACGCTTCCATTTGCAGTAACTACACTATTGGTTTGATTCAACAGGTAAAATCCATATGAAGTACTCTTTTTGTATGTGTGTTGTCATCACCCTGATCCTTTCACGAAAGACCTAAACTGGAATCTCTTTCATATTATGACTGATGATTCCTTTTCAATTCTAAATTGTAGCTATTCAAGACCTTTTAGACCCATTTTTTTTCTGTGGCAGCAATATGCATTACACTTTCATTTTGTTTCCTTCAAAGAACCTTTTTCTTTTAGTAAGACAATTACGGAATCACTGAGTTTAGAAGGTACATCTAGAGACTACCGAGTTTTGAGTCCCAGTTTTGTATCATCTGCCAATTGCTCAGGGTACTCTAACCTATCTGTCAAGGTCATTGATGAACAGGTTAAACAGTATTGGCCACAGTATCCACCCCTCAGGCACACTCTACTACCGGCCTCCATCTGGATGACTTGATCCTGGTCGCAGTCCCTTGAGCCTGGCAGCTCAGGGTTTTCAATCCACCCCACTATTCTTTTATCTAACCTATACTCTACCAGTTTGTTTATGAGGATCTTGTGTGAGACAGTGGCAAAAGCCTTGCTAAAGTCAAGACAAAGGGCATGCACTGCTCTCCCCTCATCCAACAAACTAGTCATTGCATTGTAAAAGGCTGTCAGGCTTCTCAAGCATGATTTCTCTATTGTAAATCCATGCTGAGTATTCCAAATCATCATTTTATCCTTAATATGTTTGGAAGTGGTTTCTAGGATGGATTGTCCTACCAGCTTCCCACAACCAAGGTGAAGCTTATTGGTCTGTAGCTCTTCTGATCCTCCTTCTTGCTTTTCTTGAAGACAACAGTGACATTTGTTCTCTTCCAGTACTTAGAGACCTCCCCAAGTCACCATGATCTTTCAAAGGTAACTGGGAGTGACCTCACAATGACATGGGCCAGCTCCCTCAGCACTTGTCAGTGCACTCCGTCAGGTCCCACAGACTTATATATCTCTGTTTTGTTTAAATGTCCCCTAATATCATTGTCCTCCACCAAGAGTAAGTCTTCCTTGCTCCAGACTTTCCATCTGGTCTTAGAGGTCTTAGGGTTGCTAAAGACCAGTCTTAGGAGTGAAGACCAAGGAGAAGACATTGAACACCTCAGTATTATGTCTTTTGTCATCAAAGCCCCTGCAGCAAGCCCAGACTTTTGCTGCTGAAGTACTTGAATAAGTCCTTCTTTCTGCCATTCATATTCCTTTTCAACTTTTCTTGCTTTAGTTATAGATGCCAGGAGTTGTCCTTCCTTGAATATATTTAATTTCATTGATGGACTGGGCAAAATACTGCGATTATCAACACCAGACGCATCTTTTTCCCATGAAATCCAGTTTCATCCATGTAATGAACATCAGCTAGGTCAATGTGAAAAGTGTTTTCCAGACTTTTCTCTATGATTCTTTCTTCAAAGCTTTTTGAACAGTATTGGCCTTCATCTGAGAAAGCTTAAAGAAAAACATGCTTAGTCAGTATGTCTGTTAATTTATCTTGGTGACTAGGTATACCTAAACTTTCCTCAAAATGGATTTTTGGACAATATGATTAATACCCCACTTACTATTTCTCCTCTTTCTTTAGAGATTCAAAAATTTTATTCAGTGTGATGGAAGTATATGTACTTTTAAATGTCATAGCTCCTCACTGAAGCTTAAACAATAGGGCTGACCTCATTACTTGTCTTAAGACACAAACGAAAATAAAGCTTTTTCTTGTACTCAGCCATATCTTTATTCTGTAGCTTCAACACTTTGTCCAAATACACAACATAATTTCTTCTCCTTGGATTTACTCTGCCAACAGGCATGTCAATTCTTCATCTTAAGGAAATTGCATTTCATTACGCATATTTCTAGTAATTGCATGAACAAGATTATTATGCATACAGTAGCCAAACAGGGTAATTCATAACCCAGTCACCTATTAATCACCTGCAAAGTTTTAGGGGAATACCAGGTTAGGTCTTATCTGTACTGAGATATTTCCAGTGTGATTGCACTGGTAAAGATTTTATAAGTTTCAGATATGCGACAGAAGCACTGTAGTTACTATACCTTTATTTTGGTTTGAACAAAGAAGATGGATATTGTAAATTAATTCTGCTAGCATCTTTTAAATGACAGTATTTCTGTAATCAAGTCGTTATGGTTCACATAGATATGTGGCTTGCAAGTTCATGAGAGAAAACAAACTATTATGCCCCATCTAAAGAAAAGCTATGTTGGTTTATAGGGACTGACCATGTGACTTCCATAAATTCCAAGTTGTTTAATTAAAATGCCCTGCATATTTTATGATAAAGAGGACAACTCCTTCTACTGCAGCTGTTCTATTACATAAAGGATATTAATTGGCAAAAGACTGCACTCTATAGATTGATAATAAGACGGCAAATCCTAGACAGTAAGACAGTTCCATGTGAATTAACACTCATTCCAACATTTTTAGATAAAAAATAAGCATAATGCATACTACAATCAGCAACCAATGAGCTAAATTTGTAGTGTGACACTATACCGTTCTCAACTTCTTAAGGGGTCCATTGGCACATGCAGAATATTTGGCCAACATATCAGTAGTAAGGAAAAAATGAACCACTCAAAAGAGCATTTTATGCTTTTTATGAACCATAGATAGATCACCATTATATTTTTGTAATTATCTACACAGAAACTAGCCTTGAAAAAAATAAAAATATTATAATAAATACACCATTAAAACATTAATAATATTAAGTGAAGTGTGAATCCTGGGATGCATTATTTTTATAACACAGGGTAATGTTTTACTGAGCAATAGATGCATCCTTAATGAACAATAATGTTCACACTTTTCTCTGAAACACTACTCTCATTTTAAGTCTCCTAGCCAGTGTACAGAGAATATGCATTCTAGTCTGATGACCAAAAATGTGCATACATTTTTCAGGAACTCTGTATTTTACTTAAAAATAGTGTATATTGAATTAGAATTATGGAGATTTTTGTTGTTATGTGCTTTCTTTTACTTTCCTTGCATGAGCCATGAAATAATAAAATCACCTTTCATATTCAAGAGTACCACAATATTGGTATTTCTCTTCTGAATATAATTCTCATTGGAACCTTTGAATGACTTTTTTTCCACCCAAAAAGGTACATTATACTTCAGGAGCATGGTCTGGGAAGATAAGGATTTCAGGCCCAAACAGAAAGGCTATAACAGTACTGCCTGATAAGCTTTGCAGTAAGAATACAATGTGATTTATTTATGTTAATCAGTTTGTTTAGTTAGAACAATGACCTTTCTGCTCAAAAAAAAACCCTGAGACCACAGCCTGCCCTTCACTGATTCACAGGCACTGAGTTCCAGCATATGGTGTGATGCCACAAGTGAGGGTGGCTGCTACCTACCACCCAGTGCCATGGGGCTGCCACCATCAAGTGATGAAGTTGGCAAGCAGGCAAAGCCTCATGCTGATGGCAAATGTATGCTCAGGTTTAATGTGAAACAATGTGACACATCACGTCACCAGTCACCCTTTATTGCTGTGCGTGCCTTTATTATTGAATACTACAAGTTATGCTAAATATATTTAGCAAACACTACACATTAGGAATATTACAGTTGAGAAATCGTGATCAGATCTTTTGTGCAGGGAAGTTTGGGTTCCCCTGCTTCTTTTTGAGGGCTTTGCACTGCTTCTTGAAGTGGTTAGTTCAGGGTTATCTTCTGGTTTTGGTTTTATTCTCCATTCCTCTATCCTTAACTTCTGCTGGAAGGGGATTGTGTTGCAAAACTACAAGACAACAATCACAACAGCCAGTGATACATATGAACTTTTTTTTTTACCCTCTGAGTGGAAATGACCATGTGGATAGAGATTTCTATCCTGCAAGGCACCCACAGGATGCACTCTGACAACCAGAGCCCCAGAGGAGGAGAATTCTCACTCCCATCACTTGAGGTACCCAATCCCTGGCTTGTGGCCCTGGCAGCTCCCCTCTCTGGCTCAGCCCTCTGCATGTTGTTATAGGTCCATATCTGTGTATTCTCCCAAGGGAGACCGTTTTCCCTTCTCCCAGCTTATTAAGTTAGATCATTGGCAAAGACCACTAATGGCCTCACTAATTGTGTAGTCCTATTCAACCTTGTTTGCACTTCCCAAGGCAAAGGGCCATTAGTGGCTGTCACCAGGGTCTCTCTCCCATTCTGCCCTCTTGTCCCGGATGTGTTATGGCAAGTGTGACATTAGCAGCAGTTACATTACATAGTCTAACACTCCTTTGTTTTCTAGGTCATGCTGTATTAATCTAATAATCTTATCAGTTTGAACTGGGCAGAAGTGCTCCAGGTTTCACTTATCTGAGCTGTGCTTTGAGGTAGGCTTCATCCTGTAACATCTTCAATGACAAGTTGCTAGCAATCTCTTAGTTGCTGGGCAGAAACAAGTTCCTGGTTTTGTTTTGGTTTTGGTTTTAATCAGGATTCACTAAAACATTGACCTTCGTTTTCCTTTTCCTGTGGATTTGGCTGTAATTTAACTTGCACTGTGTTCTTCCTTTTTATTTTTTCCCAAGTGTTCAAAATGCCTCACATCGATTCATATTAATGCTGGGTTAAATTAAACCCAAGTCATCCATTATTATTGAGTAATTTTTTTCTTCCTAATCTCTTGTATGACATCTGTCTGGAAGCGTTATTTTGGCCTCTAGAGAACAGCTAAAAAACGTGTAATAACAGGCAGGGAGACCCAACATTCTGGGCAAAATGGCTGATGTCTTATTTTATTGAGGATGGCAAAAGAGTATTTATGGAGTTTTAAAGTGGACAAGCAAAAAGCTAGACAAAGTCAAAATATTTATGGAACACTACAGCCTAACAAGCTTATTTTACATGTTTCTTAAGTGTGTATGTTTTTGAAATGTTTTGAAATGTTTTGAAAATATAGATGCTTATTTAGCATAAAAGACTCCATATACAACATTCAGTGAATGCAACATAGAATCTGACAATAATCAAAATCGAAAACATGCTTGGTGACTGTATTATCCTTCTTTCTTTTGTGGATGAATTCAGGCCATAATTCCTATACCACGTTTAATTCACCCTTAGAACTCGCAGTATTTTGAAAAGAGATACAGCAAGGGATGTAAGAAATTTAGGGGGTTTTATTTGACATATCATATCCAAAATCTGTGGTGTAACATTTCATACAGAATATAAGCAGTTTTTCTTGGTATATTCAGAAGAATGTATCTGTGCAAAGGGGGGAAGTAGCCTCAGCAACAACCAAATAAAATAATAGCTTTAATGTTATCTTTCTGTTTCTCTTGAGAGCAGGAAAGAATAATTTCATTAATGATAGCTGCAACTACCAGTCATTAGATATCATGGCATTTCTGGTGACCAGATGAGAAGATCAGTTCAGAAATGTAGCTTAAAAAAAAATTTAGTTAAAGAAATATTCCTTATGTTGTTCTCAGGGTTTGTCTGTCTTTTCTAATCTTCTTCGATGGTCAAAAGGAAAAAAAAAATACTTTTAGTAATGTGTCTTGAGATCTTTCAAAAATATCTTTAAAAGTACTTTTCTTAAAAATTGCTTAAAATATACCACGAAGGAAAAAAATGTCAGTGTTAAAAATACTAATTTTTCTGATACAAAAATATTCATGAGAATATAGCCATAAATTATACCCTTTGCCAGAACCTACGTGGGCTCTACAGAGCCAGACATATTCTGTACCAGCAGATTAGCCCTTCAGAAGTTTGAATTTGCATTATAAATGCAAAACTAGATTGACTTTTATCATGTCTTTTTTTACCGTCTTTCTTATAGAACTCTTCACCTTTCCTTATGTATTCCTTTGTTTACGTATTATTCTCTCTGGTTTTAGAATGTTACAGTAATCATTCTCTTTGCCAAAGATTTATCAGAAAAAGCTTTGGTCATGAATTATGGCTTATCATCAGGATCATATTGTAGCAGTACTGTTTTCTAATAAAATAAGATCTGGTTTAAGGTGTCTTTTAAAAAATATATTTAAATTTCAATTGTTACTATTCACTTGAATGAATTTCCACCTGTATAAAAGATTTTTTATATAAAATCCTATATGTTTTTATACAAGATGCCTAAAATGAATCTCCTCCCCCATGTACACAGTCAGAAGTTTACAGCAGAGATAACTCCAGCAGATTTACAATGTCTTCTATGTCACATGTCTGAGTATCACAGAAATTTTCCACATTAATTAGCGTGCTGGTTTGACTGAAAATGAGTTAATTTCCTTCATGCAGTTAGAAACCTTCTTTTTTCATAGCTAGCATGGTCATTATTTGGACTTAGTTTGAGAACAAGAAGATAACGCCCCGGGACAGAGTTAATGTTTTTAATTGCTCTGGTCTGAGAGCCAAGGATATTCTGAGCGCTTTGCCCACAGGTGTAAAGCATCTAGGAAGGGTGACACAGATGGTGCAGATCTTGACTGACATGCAGACTGATCAACAAGAGTATTCCATCCCATTAACATCGTGCTTCGTATTTAAGGAGAGTTGGGATCTTCTGCTCTCTTTCTCTCTCGTGCACGCATTCTCTGGCTCTTCTCTTCGCTCTTCCCTGTTCAGGGGACTTCTGTTCAGGACTTCCATTAGTTCAGCCTTTTGCCATCCTGCCATTTTGCAGAGGCGTCTGGGCCTTTCCGCTTTCTTCCTCTTTTCTCTCTCCAGGATTGGCTGTTGGAACCAGGTGCTGGTTCCTGGGACTGCCTGCTCAGTGTGGATGGAGTTTGTGAGGAATTGCATTGAGTATCTTCGATTTTATATTCTGTTTCTATTTTATATATATAATACTAGTAGTGTATTAGTATTTTGTTATTTTATTAAAGTGTTTATCTCAATCCAAGTTTCTCCTTTGCCTTTTGCTTCTCTCCCCTATTTAGGGGTGGGAAGCAGGGTGGGCGAGTGGCTATCATGGTTGTATTGCTAGCTCAGATTAAACCATGACAATTAGATATAATACTTACTTGACTGCTTTCTAATAGAATAGGGAACCATTTTCTTTAATCCAGGCAATTACGAAAACCCTGCCTTTAAATGCACTTCAACTGAATGTTCGTGGTTTGTGAGTATGTGCATGTGTGTGGGGGGGCATCCACCTGATGGTATGTGTATAACTTCTTCTATCTGGGTATCACCTGTCTGCGATGTATTTTCAATGGATTAAAGGTAAAATATAAGTGGAATCCAATCCTCATGTCACTCACTAGTAGTAAGTTCTTCAATGTGAGTGAATTTCAGATTTCCACGGTCCCGTGGAACTGTATATCCCTACTCAGCTTTATATGTTTAACTGCCCATAAGTCTTTGTAGGACTAGATTACTCCCTAGTCTCAAGTGTCAGAACTGGTTTTATTTCTCAAAACAGGAAGTCAGACTGATAAAGAAGCTTCTGAAGATTAGCCATTACCCAATCACATGCAGCCTGTAAGCACGTGGACAAAGCAAAAAGATACTTAAGGAGAATTGTAACAAGCAATAAATGGCTTCAGCTGGATTCATATTGGATCGTATGGAGTCTGTGGTTTTTGCCCTCACAATTTCTATCACCTGAGTTGCCACTTCCAATAGTAGTAATTAGATGGAATGATTTATCAAACTTGGAGAATCTGCTTAGGAAGGCTGGGCTGCAGCTGACCAGATGGGAGTAGTACTGGAGCAGACGTCACAGTCCCGTTGCTCTCTTCAGCAATTTCACTGACTGGAAAAGACCTCACTGCTAATGCAGGCATCCAAAGCCCCAGTTTGTCCATCCAGGGGACCTGCATTTCAGTGCAGTGCAGCAGTTGTTTGCAGAAATATCCACAAAGGCTTCTTGCTTAAACACTCATGACAGTAAGACCTTCTGCACAGGACCAGTTGGAGAGGTTTTTTACTGCAGAGCACAAATCACAGTACAAATTAGTTTGCTTTTTTGATTTATGACTTAGTCAGAATTTGTAGATGGTACTAATTAAATTTAACTGTCCTCTCATTTACTGCCATTCTTGGGTTTTTTTTTACTGTAAGATAACAAATCTTAGCTTCTTGTTGTAAACACTTCTAGTGTTATCACTCATGTGCATCAATAGTTTTAGATAAGGTTGTAGTATTGATGCCATTTGCATAAAATTAATGAGGATTTATTTATTTGCAGTGGTGGTGTTTTAATTAGATCCATTTGCATAAATGGAGCCCTAGATTTCTTTTCAAATGACTTGATAACCACAAGTAATTATGACCCATTTCTATTTGCTGATGAACTAAATCTGCTAATTCAGAGAAACAGAGTTTACTTTTTCTGTTGTGACTCACATTTTCAGTGTCCTACGACTTTGCTACCTTCATTATTCCATCCTTCAAGTGCTTTAGATTGTCCCAAACCTACCAAACATCACTAATGAAAGATATAGCTATATATCAAGAGGAATATATGGCACTATACTCTTATTATTGTTATTATACGATATAAAGTAAAATTATATTTATATATTGATATGATACAAATTATAGAGATTGATATGTGGTATTATTTATTTTTATTATATTGATTACTAATTTTGTTAGTTTCCAATCACTGAAGTATAAGTTGTCTGCACAGGAATGCCTGTGTTAACAAAACTGTTGAGTAACAGAAAGTCTTTGATGTAAAGTAACTCTTAAAACATTTAGAGAAAAGTTTTTTAATTGTTCACAAGCTATAAGTGAGAAGGAATTATCTGGGAAAAAAATGCAGGGAACATGTTGCCCAGATAGGGAATCAGAAAACAATGGAAGAAAGTAACTAACTAGCTAAATAAATAAATAAATACACCACCACCAAAAAAAAAAGGACAAAATGCTATGAATTTCTGGTCAACAGCATTGGAGAAAGGAGGAAATAGAAACATTCAGTCCTGCCACATGAGTGCATTACAGTAAAATTTTGGTCCACCTTGAAGAAATGGAAGCCTGTAATAGGGCAATGTTTCCGTTCCATAGTATAAATTAATGTTTTCTTCTGATGTAAAGTCACTTGGCAGAAGATTGTAGAAAAAGATAGAGGGGCTGTAGATCAGGAGAAAAAATTAAAAAGACTTAATGACCTTGTGAGAGCTGTTGCTTTCATGTTAATTTCTATGGTAGTGTGAAGGTTTCTCGCAAGGAGAGAAACTAGGCTTTAAAACAAGGCGAATTTTAGTGTGTAAGCAGATGATTCTTTGACAAAAGGCAAACATTCCTCTCCTTTGTTCTTTCATTACTGCTGCTAGGAAGGAAAGAAATGGACCTGACAGGTGATAATGAGGTCAGGCACTCCTCACCTCATGAGTCATGTGTTCGCTGACTTGCAAATAATATATGAACCTGCATTCCTTATCCACCGTTTTCAGCAACATAGACTGGTTTAATAGTTCAGAGTTTTCAATTTAATCTCTACACACACAGAACCAGAATTCATTTATGGGTAGCCTAATGGTCTGGAAATCATTTCATGTGAACATTCACTGGCCTGCTATCAGAATTTTAATGCCTGTGATTAAAAAAAAAAAAAGAAAAATTCAGATGTTCACAGAGCAAGTTTTTTCCTTTTCATTTGCTGTTGTAGAAACGTGACAATTTTTATTTTAGAACCATCTACATAACTCAGAGGTCATTAGTATATAGAATTATACTCATGCTATTAGAAAATAAAATACATAGATCTATTGCTCTGAAGACAAAAACAAACAAACAAACAAAAAACCAAACCAAACAAAAAAAGCCCAGCAACTAGACCATTTGAAGAGCTAGATGGTATGAACAAGTTCTATTCTTGTTTAGCTGAGGGCTGAATGACCTATTTAAGGAGCGTAACATATGTTGTCTCCAGGACAATCCAAGTCGCAGATCCAGGCTAAGAATAGTGCAACCCTACAAGTTCAATGAGATCTGAAAGGTGAACAGAGTTCCTACAACAGCAAACAAGGAAAATAAAACTGGATCAAGAGGGATAAGGGTGAAAGAAGTGCTCTCATTTTCAGCAGAAAGGGATACATGTGCCTCTGCTACATATTTTACCCATCAGACCAGTCCCAAGATACTCATTCTTTAGCCACCCAGTTGTGAAGTGGTAATTTTGCAGTAGTTTGCAGTGTCAACCCCAAAATTGCACCAATTTATTGCTGTACACAGAAATGCAGTGTAACTTGCTCAACTTTAAGAGAGGAACCTTTCTATGTAGGCACTGTTAATTGCACAGAAATGATGTATGCTGCTGCTCTAAATTAGCCTGTGTACAGTATGAAGTTTTATGATGAAAGTCAAAGTCTCCTGTGATTACTTGTTAGATTTGAATCATTTACTTGTGTACTCGGACTGCAACTTGTGCAAATACATTATTCAGGAAAAAGCACCTTTTTTCTATCTCTTCATTTCAGAGAACTGATTATTTTTCCTTTCTCTTCAGTTCACATTAGTTTGTTATTATATTCATTAACACACTGCCAGAACTCAGGAATTGAAACATCCATTAATCAAGAGTTCTTATAGAACATTAAACTACATATGCACTGAATAGAAGACTTTGCAGCTATCTTGTTTATTACCATTTAAATTAAGTGAGATGCTAGCTAGAGCTATGCTCTGTTCCTTGTGAGGAGTAAGGCAGAGAAGGAGAAATTGAAAAAGGAACCTCAGGTTCTTTCAGACTAGCAAGTCAGAACTGATGCATCCCTGGAAGCTGTGGATGTTCTGACACTAACTACAGGAAAATTAACCTTTCTTCCCAAGAAGAGACCATTCATAAATAATTATGCTGCTATTTACATTACCTCATTTGGGTTGTTATTTTGCCTCCTGTAGCTGGAGTAAGAAGGCTTCATCAACAGTCTCCCTCTGATTGAGTAGCCCATAGTAGACATCAACTACAAGGTTTCCTTTGTTGCCTTGGTCTCTGATTCTTACCCATAAGCTTTCAACCTGCACATGGCTATTTGTCAGAGACAGCTTTTCACACTCTATTAG